>NC_053452.1:96262256-96394894 GCF_015227805.2 Hirundo rustica | reverse complement strand
AAAGAAAGAAAGAAAGAAAGAAAGAAAGAAAGAAAGAAAGAAAGAAAGAAAGAAAGAAAGAAAAAGTCTGCATGCACATAGGCAAAGGGGAAAGTCAAAGTCTACTTCCCATGAGCAAGTGATGTTTGGACGCTTCCTGTCAAGCAAGGCTTCAGCATATGTAATGGTACCTCTGGGAGACAAACTCTGAAGATTCATGAATGCTTCCCCTTCCTCCTCTCTCCCTTAGCTTTTATATCTGAGTTGATGTCATATGGTATGGAATATCCCTTTGGCTAATTTGGGTCAGCTGGCCTGGCTGTGTCCCCTCCCATCCCTTTGATGGGGGAAGGAATGTCAGAGGCACAGTGCTTCTCTGCAGTAGCCAAAACACTGGTTTGTTGCCAGCATCTGTCCAGCTACTAATGCGAAACACATCACTATGAGGGCAGTGAACTTTACCTTGGTCAGGCCAAATACAGATGTTTAAAGATAAATCATAGCAGCTTGGTTAAGATTCCATAAGCAACTTCCTGGGCCAAATAACTTTCCATGCCTTACTCTCCCATGAATTCAGCAATTATAGCCCTGGGGTAACTAGTAACTTCTGAGGGAATACCTGTCTTTAGCTGCCTTCTAAAGCTGCTATGATTCTATACGACTTTTGGGTTTTGCAGGTGGATGTAAATGCACTCACTATTCAAATTTAAGATTTATTAGTACAAATAAAAATTGCATATGTCAATTAAAACTATATTTGAAGGAGGCTAGAGGAGCTGATGCTTCTTAATCTTATATTTTACTGTGATATTTGACTGTATCAGTACATTAAATCAAATTTATTAAAATTGTGAAATAAGTTAGGTTGGAAGAGATATCTAGAGATCATCAAGTCCAAGCCTCTGTGCAGTGCAGGCTACTTTCAGAGTTAGAATAGGTTTCTCAGGGCTTTTTCATCTGAGTTTTGAAAATCTTCAAGGATGAAGATTCCACAAGAAAAAAATCTCTGGCATGTCTTTAGCCTTCTCTTCTCTTTCTCAGGGTCCCCCTGCATCTTGGAAGGTGACCACCTTCCAAGACAGACAGGAGTCTCAGTTATCACCCTTGTACCCCTTGGACGTATTCTATCCAGCCTCACATTTGCTATATCCTGTTAATTGAAGTGTTCCCCTCCTTGTTCCTCCTGGACGTGCAGCTCAGGGGTGCAATGCAGGGCCTGGGTGAACCTCTGCAAGTGCTGTAGGGCCAGGACCTGGGCTCCAGGCAAGCAGCAAACTCCTGAGACAGATAGTCTGGCCATCCCTTCTAAAGCACAAGATGAAGCTTGAGTTCTTACCTCTGCAGTGTCTCTGTGGAAAATTGTGACTGACTTTTGGAGAATTAGTGATCTGCCATAGTTATTTTTGTGTCCATGATCCACATGATCCTATCACACTAGAGACAAGATATCTTGCATCTGTGTTATTGCCATTACATAGGAGATGTCACTGCTGCTTGTGGTGGTAAGAGATAGAAGGAATGTTTGTGATTTTTCTCAGGTACGATCTCAGGAAAGTGAATTTTTTTTTTTATTTTGGCTGCTAGATGTGTGCAATGACTGTATATCTGATCACAGAATGATAGGATCAAATAGGTTGGAAAAGACCTTTGAGATCATTGGGTCCAACCCATGACTTAACACCGCCTTATCAACCAGACCATGGCACTGAGTGCCACATCCAGTCTTTTCTTAAACGCTGCCAGGGACTGTGACTCCACCACCCCCCTGGCATTCCAATGCCAAATCACCTTTTATGAGAAGAACTTCCTGATTTCCAGCTTAAACTTGATGCAGCTTAAGATGGTGTCCTCTTGTCCTGTCACTGTTTGCCTGGGAGAAGAGACTGACCCCCACCTGGCTGCAGCCTCCTTTCAGGCAGTTGTAGAGAGCAATAAGGTCTCCCCTGAGCTTCCTCTTCTCCAGGCTAAACAACCCCAGCTCCCTTAGCTAATTCTCAGAGGACTTGTTCTCCATACTTTTCACCAGCCTTGTTCCCCTTCTCTGCACATCCTTCAGCACCTCAACGTGCTTCCTAAAGTGGAGGGCCCAGAACTGGACACAGGACTCAAGGTGTGGACTCACCAATGCTGACTACAGGGGAAGAATGCTCAGTTCTGCTGGCCATACTATTCCTGATCCAGGCCAGGGTGCCATTGGCCCTCTTGGCCATGTGGGCATGCTGCTCATTCATGGTCAGCCTTCTGTCAATCAGATTGAGATACTTAGGAAAGCTTCACCTGAAAGGAAGTTGAACATGCAATTGCTTTTGTCCTGGAGGTTATCATCCTATTAATTTACTTTTGGAAAAAGGAATTAAAACATCAACTGAAAACTCTTGGCCTCTTCCTCCCAGCAAAGTTAGTCTGGCAAGGACGACATCATTATCTCTCAGATTTAGAGCACTTCGAGAGCATCATCATTTCTCAGCTTCAGAGAAATTTGATATTCTTTGTTCCAGATTTTGAAGGCATAGTTTTGGACGATGGTGTAATGGTGCAACCATTTGAACAATAAAGTGAAGGGTTCCAAATGGACCTGTATTTACCATGCTGTGTTTAGTCTGAGGGATCTTAAATAATTTGTGAAAACTCTCATAAGAGCTGCCAATTACGGTAATTGGACCCGGAGGTCACAAATGTATGTATCACTGCAGAAAAGTCTTGTTCTGTCAGTCAAGAGTGTAAGTTTCTGAGAAATGAAAGATATAAAAGAGATTTTGGCTCTTGCTGATGTGTTGTTCTTTAAGTGTCTAAATACTGAAAAGGAAGTCAGAAATAAATGGGGTTTATGGCTGCTGCCAGCACCACCGGTAATCTTTCTACCATTAGAAAAGTATTAAGTATGAAAAGACTGTCTTAAGGTATTATTTTGAATCACTTCAGACATAATTCCAGTCTACAAAAGTTTTTTTCTCCTCAGGCTTGGCTAGTTACTCTATTTAGTCTGTATATTTTATTCTCATGAAAGCAGCGTGGATTATACTTTAGATGACATCTTCTAAAAGATTCATGTTTATGTGTACATGTTAATCATAGGGCAACTATAATTCTATAACTATAGTTCATGCTAGTGCAGATTCATGCTAACAATAAAGTGTCATAAGTGTTCCCATGTTTTCTTTCCTGGGTCATCAAAAATTATCAAGCCTGTGTTTCAGCTTAACTTGTCATGGTGACTTGATAGAAGAAGTAATGAAGCCAATGGCAGTGCAAGGAGATCATTGTAGCACTATACCCTCTCTCCTGGAGTTACTTTCTCTTAGTTTTGATTGAGATATAAAAAATAGTTAATGCAGTCAATGATTTCCTCATTACTTTAATGTCTGTCACCTTTTGTTGAAAATTCTCCTAAGGAAATGTTCCTTCTGTTGTTTTTGTCAGTACTTCCTTTAATCATGGAAAGGGTTGTAGAGAAGTTGCATTTTTTAAGATGTAATACAATCTGAAGTATTAGTATGGATATTGTAATATTTTCAGAATATTTTTGAAATTCATCTTCTTTAACATTTCCTTTTATTCTAAATGCAAAGAACACAATATATGTATTTAAATGTGATAAGGTGTGTGATGATAAATATGTTGATAACATGACAAAGTATTTGATATATGGCAAACATGATTTATTTATTCATTTTCTTCTCCTGTAACTTCTCCTTTCCACGAAATCATCATGTTTTATTTATGTTTTTATAACTAATTGGGAATGGTGGCTAAGGCAGAGGAGGATAAAAGAAAATAATTTTACTAAAAACCCCATAAAGCAGATAAATCATTAGAAAGTTCTGTTTTGACATTAAAGTATCATTTGGAAAAAGGAATTAAAACATCAGTGTACATGTGAAATTGGATATTGGATATTCATCAATATATACATGAAACAATAGCAATCCAGTAAAATCTTGAGGAAACATAATTGGACAAGTCTGGGCTATCTCACCAGAATACAATGAAATGAACTGACAAGACAGGCTTCTCACTCTCATCTCCGTGGGTGGGAGACATTTTGGCACAGGCTGCCTTTGCAGCAGGGTGCGTCTCATCAGGAGCTAAGAGGAAAGGTTGTTTCCTTGGGAGGGCAGAGGAACTGACAGCTCACTGGGAATGATTGAAAAGTCTTGCAAAATCTCTACTACTTCCAGCAGTACCAGACAGACAAAAAAATTAAATCTTAATATGTTCTACTTGGGCCAGCTTTGCCGTTGCAAGTGGGGTCTATGGGGTCTTGCTCTGACAGGGAACACATATGGTTTTGGAATTAGCCTTGGGAAGGCAGGTGCCACTGGTCCTGACGCTCTCTTCTGCCAGAGCTATGTATTTCAAGGACTGATTTTAGGAGTAACTTGGAACTGTTGCTGGTGCTGGTGTAGGTTGCATCAATAACAACAGCTTAAATTGAGACATAGAAGAGGCACAAGGTCACAAGAGGACACAAAAAGATATTTACAGAGTCTGACTCCACGAAGATGAAGGTTGAAGAAAAGAAGAACTTTATTGTTTACAAAGACCTCGCTTATATAGATTCTGAACAATGACCAGGGATTGGAGAACAAGGATACTACCTCTCCATCTCACTGGCCAGACTAGAAGTCAATCAGTTGACTCTCATCAGAGAGGAATGTGGAAAACACGATTGTTTACAGTACAAACCATGAGAACTTAACTACAGAGCTGAAGACATCTCAAAAAGCTCATATAATATGGCAACAGCACACTAGTAATGAGGTTATCTTTTGAGTTCTTACAGGAATGGAAATGATAACTGGTATTGGATACACTCCCTAGATACCCCTTAAAAATCTTCACCAAATATAATTATGCTTGTGGGATTGCTATGAAGTTCAGATTTGGCTTTGGTAGGTTGAACCAACTGTGTATTGTTAGAGATCTGAAGGCAAGCAGACTTAATGCAACACTTCACCACTTGGTTGCATAGAATCATCATAGAATTATAGAAAACTTGGGTTAGAAGGGATCTTAAAGATCATCTGGTTCCAACCCCGGTGCCATAGGAAGGGACACCTTCCACTAGAGTAGGTTGGTGGTCAAAGTCCCATCCAACCCGACCTTATACACTTTCAGGGAAAGGGCAACCACAGCGTCCCTGGGCAACCTGTTCCAGTGCCTCTTTACCCTCTGAGTAAAGAATTTCTTCCTACTTTCTAATCTAAGTGTCTTGACTTTTAGTTTAAAACTATTTCCCCTTATCCTGCATAAGTCTGTCTGCTCTGAAAGAATTACGGTAATACTGTAATGATAAGCCTTTGATTTATGATGGTTTGTATCACCCAACAGCTTGTGAACAGGAAACCTTGCCTGCTTTTTACACCCTGTCTGAAGTCAGATACCTTTACAGACCTGCCAGATAAGTAGCTGCTGTGAGCAGCCAAATCCCAAATCCCTTTTTTCTGCTTAAGAAGCACCACTGAACAGGTTCCAGAGCGGTTCCTTCTCCTTCAACAGAGCTGATGGGACAGAGACATCTAAAATCCTCAGGTATGAAGCCCAAAATCCTCAGGTATGAAGCAAAAAATAGATTTAAACACAAAAATATAATGTACCCCTTTAATGACAGAAGGCAACAAAAGACATTCAGAGAAGCATGAGCACAGAATTTCCAGTGGTTTAAGATCTAGTTACAAACATTATTCCAAAACTTTTCTGTAGTAGCTGACAAAGAAATTTTTCCTAAAACAAAAGCCCTGAGAAAAATATAAGGAAAACCAAACACAGAGACAGAATGGATATGATCCTTAGAACGAAAACAGACAAAATTAATTCCATGAGGCAGATGGTAGGATGGTATCAGTGGTTAGCACAGAGCAGTGCAGGTAGAAAGGTTAGAAGGTGCCTCTCTTTTCCAAAGAAGTGACGCAACCTTTGAAAGACAAAAAAATAGGAACTCACTGGATCACAGCCAAGTATCTAACCTGAATTGTCTTCAGTACCATACTGCTTCCATAGAAGCTTCAAGGCACACCTGGTGACTGACTGTGCCCATGGACCATTTCTTTGCAACCATCAGTGCATGAGTAAATCTCATATTCTGGAATCTCTTTTCTCTGCAATTTTATAAATTGGTGTGGATTCTCCCCGTATGTTTTTGACACATTTTCTTCTTGAATGTTACCGTATTCTTGCAATCAAAATGTTTCACACGCTAATTGCAATAGTTTTATGGGGAGGGGGTTTGGAGCACAGGGGGCTCTGCCAGCGGCAGTCCTTGAAAATGGTTGAACACGAGGGCCACAAACAGGACCTGTGTGGCTGGCATGCCTAAAAAGGGAATGTTCTGACTTCCTCATCTTTGTATTCACTGTATTTCTAGGATGTAAAAAGCAAAAAAATATTGTCTCATCTTGGACCCGAAATTCAAGTTGAGCTTCTTTCCTTCTGGCAAGTTTCAAATCACAGTATAAATCCTTGTTAAGTTCTGCCTTAAATTTCTGTTATCGAGCACTCAGACTCCTGAGTTGGGTGCTCTGCAAATTTGGACCTGTGAAACATTCATTTTCAGTTGTCTCAATTTTTAGCAGAAAAAAAATGTAAATGGAGAAGGATAAGTAGTATTTAGCTCATTTTTCTATGGCTATTTTGGAGTAGAAAGCAAAACATATTTATCATTCAGTACCAAAGAGAGGCCTGATCATCTTTGTGCAGCAGATACTTTTGAGTAGATACCCATTTCACAGAGGCCTTTTTGCACATGAGAATTATTTTGCTTCACATTTCTGCTTCTCTGTAAAGTGGGGATTTTTTTAGTGGGTTTGAAGTTAATACTTTCTAAACTTAAAATGTTGTTGTTGTTTTCTTGTGGTTTGTTTTGTTTTGTTTTGTTTTGTTTTGTTTTGTTTTGTTTTGTTTTTAAGGAATAAATTCTAGTCCTTGTTATATCACCCTAAAAAAAAAAAAAAAAAAAAGTTGTATACTGAACACTCAAAGGACTTATCTGTCTTATTTTAAAGAAATTGAAGGAAACTTTCCAATCAAACTTACAAAAATACTATCTTTATTAAACTTAAATCAGCTCTGTAGCTACCCTGTGTTGCTCTGAGGAGCTGTCTGAATATCTATATTACGTATAGCTACAAGTTAAAATCTGAACACTGATCATGACAGCTAGATATTTATATATCTCCAAGCACAGCAACCTATAATGAAAAAAAAAAAAAAAAGGAAATACATCCAAATCAATATCCAACCACCACAATTAGTATTTTTCACTGACTTTGAGGATGCTTTCATCCTGGCATCATAAGCAAAGACTATGTCCCTGCTACATGTAACTGTGCAGCGCTATACCATTGACCAAAGTTAATTTGCCTACTGCTAGGGAAGCACCTTGATGTGAAGGACATACCACCTGCTGTATTATTTATTTTTGTTTCTGCATCTATGAGTCCATTTTTAATTTATTATTGCAATGCCTTAACTCCCAGCTGGGAGCTTATAAAACAACCGAAGGTTAAATCATCAGTTAATATCATTGAAACCTGTTTCTCTTTTGCCTTTTCGCCTTCCTCCCCACATGTAAATCCCTCTAGTTGCTCACATATTTTGATTTCTACAGCAGAAACCAGTCTAAGTCTGCTTTGGGTAAAGATTCCCTCTCAAATTGCTCATGTAGGTAAATTTCAAACAACCAAAATGAAAAAAAAAAAAAAAAAATCTAAGGATCTTCTGTAAAATTAGAGAAAAATCTCAGAGACTGATAAAACATTTTAGGCATTTTAAGCAGTATACTAGGAATTACAGCATGCAACTGAATGAAAGGAAAGCAGCAGGGGAAAGGAGAGACTTGTAGAGGGAAAGGTGACACTTTTGCTGAGGAATTCTCCTGTCAATTTCCCTAGGGAGGAGAGAAACAAAGTGGGGAGAAAGTGGGAGGAGAGCAGTGTGAAAAGGCTCTTGGATACCATGGAGATGGGTACAGTGTAAAAATCTGTATACTGTAGATAAGTAAGTGGGAGGTTGATATCAAACTCCTAGCAGCCAGAAACTGTCTTTGTGCAGGGTAAACACGTTAAAGGCCTGGGGAGCAGGAAGTATTGTTTAAGAGTTCGCCATACTCTTTACCTATTTAGCGCTATAAGAGAGTGAAGGAAAGGGACAAATAAATGTTTTTTGTGGTTTTTTTTGTATGTCTGTTCTTTTATTCATATTCAGTCTACCAGGAAATGTAAACTGTTTTCTAGAGGTTATTTTTTAATGTTTTTTATTTTTCCATTGAAGTTGTCTTCCAGCTTCAGACCTGCTTTTTTTTTTTTTTTTCTTTTCTTTTTCTTTTTCTTTTTTTTTTTTTTTTTTTTTTTTTTTTTTTCCTGGCTCTACTTTTAATTTCAGTCTTAATTTGATTAACTGGAAGCTCATAATAAATTCATAATGCTTCTTCATCGTTCATGCATGTGGGGAAGAAAATATGACAGATTCCTGAGGAACTAAATGTTACTTTATGTCTGAGTAAGACAGTATGTTTTTAAGATTCAGTCTTTGTGTTACATTGCTTTGAAAGACTGTCTCAGCTCATTTTAGGATTTCTTTGCTCTCTGCTTATAATTTTTATGCTTTCAATGCCTATAAGACTGCTGTTATTTATATCCATGGCCATAAGGAAAATGCTATAGTTTGTACTATGACACTGTATTTCCAAGAATTATTGGATTTTATTAAATTCTAAAATGTCAGAAACACTCTGGAATGGTGAGTGTGTTTTCAGAAAATTGTTATTTCTGCCATTGATTCTTCCCAAAATACACGCTGCTTGCTGCCTATGAAGCAAGGTAAAGCAAGCTGATTTTATTTTACTATTTATCCACAAGCTTATCTTCAGAATAATGCCAAAACAAGTGAATTGCTTTTGTGAAAGCTTACATTTAAATGCCATACCTTGTGTGTAAAATTTAGATGAGTTGGATGGGGAGACGGTTCTCATCCCTGTCAGTTGTACCCATTGCTTTTTGTTCAGGGAGTCCTTCTGGCCACAGACTGACTCCTGAAGTAATAATGGCAATAAAAGCAGTGTTTTACAATAGCCTTGCCTCTGCGTGCATGCTTTCAGGAGGAAGCATGGTGCAGCAAGGTTCTTAAGACTTTAAATTGTTTTGCTGGAGGACACACCAGCTGAGACGTTCATCCTCCTGGGAGTTCTGAAAGTGAGTATTGGAAAAGTCCTGCAGGGAGGAATGAGGATGTGCAGCACTGCCACAGGGGCTGTACATGTCTGGGTCTGAGCAGTCTCATCCCTGGCTATTAATCTTGGCCAAACAGCAATAGCAGTCTTTGGGAAAAGTAGAAATGTCTCTATTCCCTAAAATATTTTACTTCCTAGATCTTCAGAACTTAATGCCAGCTGTGGTGGTGCTTGGGGTCTTCTTAGAGGTTGGAAGCCCAGGATTCCCTGCAGGTGGTGGTGCTGGCCTGCAGTCTGTAGAAACTGTTTGTTTTTTTTTTTTTCCTTTTATATTTCAGACTTTAAAGGGTGCATGCTCATCTGCAAGGGTAAATTTGAAGAAGCTGTCTTAGAGCCTGATTTTTAATTGGCTTTTTCTCAGAAACAGCAAAAGAGAAGCCATTAAACTTTAAGCTACAATTTTAGTGATGCTGATATCATTGTCCAGGGTGCAAATTCTAGATTTTAAAGTCAGATTAAAATCAAGTATTGGGTGCTTTTACAAGTGGTTGCTAGTAGGAGTACCAAAGCTGGTTGTCTGCACCAAAATTGGTGAATTTAATATGTAAATCTGTGGAGAAGAGTGAGGTCCTGCCTGTAGGAAAGGGCCAGTGGTGGTGGTCAGCTTCTGCAGTATTTCTCACTGGCTGCCAGAAACATTGCACCATGGCGGATGTGGTGAACCACAAAATGTGGATCCTCTCTGTCCCCATTCCCTTGAGTTTCCTACCTCAGCTTCTGGAGTTTAATGTTGTCCGCTAGAAGTGGCTGTGTGGAGAGCAAAATGCTGTGCTTTAGAATTTGGACCTGGGTAATTTACAACAAGCTGGATGCCATAACCCCAGGGCCATGTGTGCAAAATCAGGGACAGCAGCATCACTGACTGATAACATACTGTCTTTCTAAGCTGAGCATGTTCGATTATGGTCCTAGGCTCTTTTAATCAACTTTTGATATTGTAATCAATGGAGAATGTGAAACTAACTTTACAGGCAGTAATAAGCAGCTAATTTTGCAAGATTATTCTGTGTTTGCAGTTCCCTATGAACAGAATTCACCTTTACATCACATGACAGTTAATTTGGATTCAGTTTGAGAGCACAAGGCTTGATCAGATGCAGAAAATGCAGCAGTCCAGCAATCTCAGGCTTTTCTTCATAGGATGTTAAAATATATATCCATTAACACCTGTTTCTTTGTTGCCACAGGTTCTGCCTGGCATACTGCAGAAGCATTGCTGTATTTTACCTGACAGGAACACAGGTAAACTTTTTTCTTAATGAGTTAATATTGTAATATGATTTGGAGAAACACAAACAGAAATTGGATTATATAGAGAAGCCTCGTTTGCTATTTATGGTCAATATATTGTCTTATAGGGAGTGTTAACTTGGATGTTTTGTTTAAAATACCTGCTCTCATGTGAAGATTTTATGTATTCTGTTAACATTCTGGAGGTGGCACAGTTGTAGAGGTTGCTCTCAGGTCTTGCTTATAAAGTTATTTGTATGAACTTCTGAAGCGTTTCTACATTCTTAATTGTGAAGTTACTACTTTGTCAAGAAAGGGGTTTAATACTGGAGTTTGCAGTCTGGTCCTGTTAAATCACAAAAGTACTAAGCATTAAGTCTCATGGAGCTCTGACTGCAGATAAATGCTTGCCCTATGCTTATTTTTCAGAGTAGAGGAATAGACTAAAGGAGAAGACAGAAGGAGTATCACTAACAATACCTTATTGTTGTGCAGAAAGAAACTTAAATTAATGTGTTTGTGAAAGAACAAATTAATTGATGAGAATGATATTGGAAGAGAAAAAAGCTGTGATTTATTTTTACATTCTTTTATTACAAGAAGAAGTATTTTTTTTTTTTTTTAATAAGTTTAAAAATCCTTTCAGAAATACTATCATTTGAGTGAAAGTGACTGCATATGCAACTCTGGGTATGATTTGACAGATTAATTTTAGAGAAATAGGAAGAAAAATATAACTTTTTTTCTAGATCGTCTTAATAGAATATATGTGACTGCTGGCGTTTCTTAAATCTGCATTCCCCTTTCCCCCAGTAGGTACCATTAAAATAAACCAGTTTGCTCCTTGGCTTGCTATTACCTGTATTTCAGGCACAGTTTGTACTAAAGGTAATTACAGAGAGAACTTGACAACTGTGTTGAACTGTAGTGGGATTTGTGGTTACCTGCCAATGTTCAAATGAAATTTAAAATCTGATTTCCATTTTCGAATGTGAACATGACAGAAGTACTCTAGTAAGATAGTTAATATCACACCCCTGCCAGCATGAGTCTGAAAGTTTATAATTAGCAAACAAATTGCAGACAGACTTTGGCCTTCATAACAATTTCAAGAGTTCCTGAAATCTGGGCTTGGTGTAATGACCTCAGCCCTGCCTGTGCGCTCTTTTGCTTATATCTTATGCCTATTATTTTTTTCCTTTTATTTGTAATATAAGAACTTGATCCAGATTCCACTGACAAACAAACTCTTCTTAACTTATATAGAAATGTATCATGTAGATATCAAAGAGAGAGTTACATGAAATGATAGCCTGGAGATGGGCAGTAAGACTGACCATTTATCTGGAGAGGGTATAGTATGCCTTTAAAACCAATATCAAGAAAACCATATATCTAAATTCTCAGTCACATGCAATAGTGCCTTCATTTGGACATAAGAAAGAAGGAAAGAAAGAAAGAGCTTTCTAATGTAAAATTTGGTTTTGAAAATTTTGAACTAATCTCTTTGAAATCTATCAGGCTTTGGTATGTAGCAGCTGCTGTACATACTTCTGTCTGAAAATATCTGTGAGTTCTACTGTGTCTGTGTGACTGCTGCAGTATCTTTTTATGCTCACCTACTATATAGTAGGGGGTTGCCAGCAGGTACGAAGTAAATGAAATCCATGTTCCATTTTCCTCCACTTCTCCCATTTACAGTGTGGCAGAGAAAAGGAGAAGGAGAGTTCAGACAGGACATGGGGGATTTTTCACCTTCTTTCTGGAGTAAAGGAGTGACTGAATTACAGTTTGATTAATTGCATCTGTTGGAGAAAAATGAACCTTTGTCTTGTCAGACTTTAGGTCTAAATCAATTAGTCCAAACTAAAACCAAGAAATTCAGTAAATTTGTGTAAATGTGGAATGTGCTATTTGCATTCAAATGTATACATCATACATAATCTTGTCCAGCTCCACTGTCAGTAAATGAGCCCAGGAAAATTACCTGGCTGTGAGCTGTAGGTCTGTTTGTGTTCAGCTGTTGACATTTGGAGGAACTGAGCAATGTGCAGGCTTGGGTGTTGTTCCTATAGAGAAGGATAAGGAGAAATGGACTAGGTGTAGGGATGGGAGAAGAGAGAGGGGAAGAACCATGTCATGAGACTGGCAAAACCATTAGGGAAAAACAAGAAGCTGTACAGAGTAGGGTGAGTGAAAGGGAGAGAAGCAGTAGCAGTTTCTTCACTAACAGCCGTTGAACAGTTCAAGCATAGGCAGCTTGGTGTTCTTGGGCTCCTTGTTCAAGCGTGCACCCATGACCAGACTCCTGCATGCTATCAGCACTGGAGCTGCACCCCAGGGACAGAAATGAGCCCTTGAGAATGATGGGGCAAGTGCTGCCAGGCAATCCTTTTGTCTGGCTGCCCTTCAGACCTAAGTTTGATTCTTGGGGAATATATGCAAGAAGTCTGACAAGTAATATGTCCCTGATTGTCTGTACTCTAGAAAACTGCATGTCTCACTGTCCCTTCCTACACTGTGTAGGAGTTTGAGGTGACCACACTTTGTCAGTATTGGTATTCTGTATTTGTAAACTAGGGAAAAGGACCATGCATGGAAAGATAGGTACATGGGAGTAGTGATCTCCTTCCAGTGGTGGTGGTGTGTCAGTACATCCACTGTGAACTGTTATTCTCAGTGCTTATAACTTAGCTATAAAAATATGTCCTGCAAAGACTTTCAAAAGGGAGCATAAAAAACGTAGTTCAACCATCCCATAGCAATGCAGTTTTGGAAGAAGATACATATTTAAGGAGATTATGTGTTTCAAAGGTGAAAGAATGATTAATTTTCAAACATATAAAATCTTTAAAAAATGTCATTTTCTAAATAAAACACTGAATACCGCTAGTGGGTTGCTTGAATTAAGCTTTGCTAACAGACAGTGATGTTTCAATTCTTAAGTGTTAATTTATTTGTGGCTTTCCATTAATGATATTTTCCCTACTTTATTAAAAGTTCATATAGCATGCACTGGCACAATGTGTGCTTGTTATTGTGTTAGCTGGTATCCAGAAACTGTATTTATCACCTACTCTGTTACTCAAGAAGCAAAAGATCCTAGGCCAGACACCTTTATTCTACACTTCCATCTTATATGCCATAACAATACTGTAAGAACTGTATTGATGGCCCTGTTTGGTTTCTTTCCATCTCCTAACCAGACAGCAACAACTGGGATGCATTAGCAGTCATAGAGTTTATTGGAAGAAAAGCAGCTACATGCTCTGTACATGCATTAGTAACAAGATCATAAGGGGAATCAGTGTGAATGTAGTAATGACCAGGTGGGGAGCAGCTTGCTTATTTTCTTGAATTACAACCCTGTCTCTCTCCAGCTCCATCTGGGAGAAATAACCCATCCCTTTTTATGGATATCCACCACCCTCTGTGTACACATGCAGTCAGCTCATATTCCCTTTATAAATATTTCCTAGCAATGATCCATCCCCCTATATTGGGAAATCTTCAGCCAGTTCAGAAGTCCTTTCTATTACTGGAGAATCACTTCTGTAAACCCTAAGCAGATGCTAAGGTTGTCCTTCCTCCCTCCCTTAGTCCAGTTCTTGGATATGGTAATGGATAATGGACCTGTTTATGCAGTATGAGCAGTGCCCTTGGTTTCTACCTTCAAAATGAAGATAGCCATTAAATGCAATATGTTTTGGCATTCCTAAACAAAACCAAACATTGAGGGGTAGGAATGCTGATTCGAAACAGAGAAGTCAATGTATCCTGCTGTGGGTTGCTTTTTATTTAAATGTATGTATTTTTAAAATTTATTTTTATTTCCTATCTTGCTTGAAATAGAACTCTTCAGGCAGCACATGCGGGTTGTTTAGCTGTAGAAAATTTCATGCAAATAAAAAGAGGAAATATATCTGAAAGCATATGCTTTTGTATATTCTGTGTTTAAGCAGTCTTTGAGCAGAAGAGTGAATTATTTGGATTTTGATTTTTGTTTATCCCAGGACTCCCTGTATCTAGCACAATACATGATCCTCAAGGTGTGCATGAATATATTTGGTGAAGTAAAACATAATAGAACTCCTTAACAGAAGGCACTCAGTGTGATTTTTACATTGCTGCAGCTGTTAAGTGGACATTCTTGCACTGCAGAGATGCTGATAGCTGTGTGTTTTGTCTGTCTCTGTTGTGCTCTTGATACACAATTATTAGTTTTCAATCATGTGAGGAAATTGCACAAACAGCTTCTATAGTATTCTTTTCCATTGTAGCTGTGAGTTTAGTATGTGGTGGACTGCAAATTTGGGCTCATTTTCTCCACTGAAGATCCCAAAGGAAGGAATGAATCAATAGTCACTAGCAACTTCTTGGGCTGATTCATTATTTGACGCTTTAATCTTGAATTCCCTCTCTCATCCTGAAGGAGAACATAGGTACAATAAAGAGCATCTGCAGCTATCTTGCTGACTTGATTCTGATAAATAGCTCTCTTAAACTTTGAGCAACAGTCTTAGGGGAAAAAAAAAAAAAAAAAAAAAAAAAAAGGGAAAAAAAGACTGATGTTGTCTCAAGTTTCTTCATAACCCATTTTCAGGTCAGCTCTTGTGTGCTGATATTGAACTTGCACAAGATGTTAAATCCTTCATTATAATCATCCTCTTTTGTCCACTGCATTTCCTAAAATTGCACTGAGAAAAGTGTGGCCAATGTTCTGTTTTCTGCAAAGAATGAGTAATATCTTCTTGAGAGAGTGGTAATTGCTTTATATACAAAAGCAAGAATTTAATAATAACCAATCTCTTTACTGGGTAAAGTGTAGCCCAAGACAGGAATGTTTCATCCTTTGCTTGTTTGCTTTTCTTCTTGTTGCTTTAAGAACAAATATTGAACTGGAGAAAAATCGAAGGTGGTATTAAATAGAATTCCTGCACTAAAATTTACTAAATTGGATAAAGAAGTTAACATAGCTTTTGTTGTTGTTTGTTTTCTTTAACCACAACTGTGTTAGCTTATTAGATTTTAAAATACAAGTAGTGTGAATTGGTGCTCAAAGCCAATGTGGTTTTTAACTAGCGAATACGTTGTTGACTGCTAGTTAATTTTTATATATATATACACATACACACACACATATATTTACTTATTGAAATGCAATGGATGTTTGTAAGAAGAGCCACCCAGATGACTGGGCTGACAATGCATGTATATGAACTGTACAACAGCCAGTTTGATTCCACAGGAGGAGTTGCAGCATAGTGTTCAGAAGCCAGTCCTGTTACAAAAATATCTTTACCATATTCACTACCATATTACCTTCTATCTGAACATTTTGAAGTATTAAATTAATTGTGATGAATTTTTGCCTTGCTCCATTGTGATAAAGAATTTTTTTCCTATCATATCCTTTTTTATCAAAGAGGAAGTCAGATTATCAACTGCTGCCACACAATAATATTCACTGTGGTAATATATCATCTTCTTTAGAAGTTTTTTGCTGAAACTGAAGTTGTCCTTTTGCTTTCAAGATGTAGCTATAGATTTTACACAGTTTCTACAGATTTTACCTGCTGTCTGCTTGCTGAGTTAAACATGAGCATTCTCATTCAGATGTTCAGCTGCAGGCTGCCTGCTGGTACTTTCCAGTCCAGTTTCCATGGAAATGGGAATTAGACGGGAGAAAATAAAGGAAGACTAAGTATTTTCTTAATCTTCTAGTTAATCCAGAAGTTCTCTTACCTTGGTGTCAAGGTTGTTTTGCTTTTAGTTGGATAGGCAAATGATGCCATCTTCTTCAAATTCAGAAATAAATAAAACTCATTATCAGAGCTGTTACAAACAATAGCTGTTACCATGACTCTGGACTCTCTAGTGGTGCTGGAAATCACCAGAAGAGGATGAAGAAGGAAAAACTGAACTGGACTGTGAAAGAATAAACTGATGAAAGGATGTGTGGCAATACCCAGTGGCCATTTTAGACTTAGTACTGTTGGATGTCTATCTCGAGTAAGGAACTATACACTTTCCATCTCAAACTAGCCAGAAGACTACCTTGTCTTATTGGATCTGTATGTACCTAGGATTGTTCATCTTGATCCACTAAAATCTGGTCTCCATGAGAGCAAAAATATAGGCAGTTTGGGCTAGACTCATACTTCAAAGGGGCCAGGTCTATTACCTCAGGACCAATAGGACCTCAGACTTCAATATCAAGACAGCTATAAGACTAATCAACACATTAGTCCACTTAAAATAACTGGACAGGCTAGAAGACTCTGGATAAGTGTGAACATAAAAATGGTTTAAGGCTCCAGCTGACACAGACCTCTATGCCATTCTGCTTGTGGTGTAAAAAGAATGATCACAGCACACAGCGCTGGTGCTTCAGTCTTTGCATGGTGTTCTACTTGGTTGCAAGTAAAGTACAAAGACATTTTTGGAGTTCCAGGTCCTCTACTACCACTAGCTCATCCAGGGAGATGTTTTTCCACTCTTATTACTGTTATGAGAACTCACAGTTTTGCTTCACCCAAAATTATGTAGTCTTAAAACCAAAATACTGAACAAAATACTCCACTGATGTTTAGATGTCATGTTAAATGTTTCAAGATTGATAAAATACGCTCCCCTGAAAGGCAAGTGTTGATTACCCCTCTGCTCTCGGGACTGGGTGTAAACCCTTAGCTGTAAAATAGCACTTTCCCAACAGTCTCACCCTCACATATGTTGGAGAAACATGGACTGAAGAAAGAATTCTGACTCGGTATGGCTTAATTCTAGAGGGACACGTGGGCATGCGTGTTCACAGTCTCTTTGCCTAATGTCACAAGAGTCCTGGTAGCTAAAAGTGTGTAGGAAGGAAATTCTCTCCAGAAACAGTACCCCTTTCCAGAAAGCTTGCTTGACCTTTACTTCTGAAATGTTTTGTAAAGCATTCCAACGTGTACAGCTCAGCTGCTGAAGGAAGAGAGAAGTGTGCATCATCAGATGCAGAAACTGCAGGCAGCTCTGATAACTGGCCACGTTAATAATGTGAGTAAGTCTTGATAAATGAAAACTGTATGTAGAATGACTGATTTCTATATGCCACAGTTTGGGATTTTTATTTTTTCCTGCTTTCCTCTATTTGTGAAACGGTTGCCCAGGCATTATGTAAATCACGTGGACTGAGGGGCTCTGAGTGTGTGAGTGTACTGTACACGGGCACTCTCTTGCGGAGGAATGTGGTTTTGAAGTTCACTGCCAAAAGGTATGTCTTGGCCAACACAGTGCAGCGTGTGGGTAGAGGTAAAGAGTTTGTAATTGAGCAGAGAAATCAAAATACAGACACTTCTACTCATACAGTGAGTAAGGAAAAATGTTAGTGTGTTTTTCTAGAACAACTATAAGTTAATGGCAAGGAGCACAGGGAATTCTTACAGGTCTCAGAGGAATATAGCTGTAATGCTGAAGGACTCTTAAATTAATTGATTTTACTGGGTTCAGTAGACCACACCGATATTTCATTACCCTTAGAGAAATTTGTCTGTGGGCCAAAAAAACTATTCCTTGTCCTTTTAAAGCTCTCAGGGGTGCCTACACAAAAGTATCTGTGTTCCTCACTTCAGTAGCGTCCTGCCTGTTCAACTAAGTTTAGGCACCTCTGAAGCAAGTACAGACCTCTTGGATGGTATGCATTAATTACATATAAGTCAGTTGTGCAAAGTATAAGAGTAATAGGCATGTTTTATTTGCTACCATTTTTTCAACATTATATTCTTTTTCCCCTTAAATTGCAATTTAAGTGTGTAAGGGTTGCAGTGTCCTTCTCGGAGCAGCGGCTCCTCCACCCAAGCTAGCTTGACACTGCGATCACATGGGGAAGAACACCCCTCTGGATCCTGGAAACCAGAGGAGTGGTAAAGGGGTTTTCCCCTTATCACGGGAGAGACCAGGCCGACAGCGAAGGAAGGAGTCAGACTCAGCTGGAGGGCAAAAGTCCAAGGTCTTTATTCAGTCCCACCTAGGGACATCCAAACCTCAGGGAAGCTACTCCAGCCAAACCTCCCCAGGCAAGGAGAGCTGGGCTTATATCCAGGGGAGGGGCTACGGGAGGAGACAAACCCACATCCAATGAGGGAAAAGGTGGGAGTGGAACAGGGTTGGAGGGACATTCAAAGAAACCAATGAGGACATAAAGGGAGGAAACTCCTCGCCTGCTGCTCTATCACTCGATGTCCTTTACCCAAACTCTCCAGAAGCTGGGAGGAACAATCGAATGACAGACAGGGCCCATAGGAGGGGACTGGGAGGAGTGTGGGAGGATGGACAGGGAAGAGGGACAGGGACAAACCTTGGAACATAACATTTCTTAGGAGAACAGGGGTTGCGGAACAAACCATTATAATGAAAAAAAATAACATAAAATACAATACGAAAATAAATAACAGATCACAATGCAACATGTAAGTACATTGTTATCTTAAAAAGGTATCTGTTCCTGAGCTTTGAAGACACCCAGTCCTGAGAAGAGTAAGCAATCAAAACAGCATTGGAAGTGACCACCAGTCTTTTATTCCAGGTTCATTTCATTTGTATCACTATCCTCCAATTTGATGGAAGTTCTTCAAGGTTTTAGGGAACAAAACAATTTTTTTTTTTGGGGGGGGGGGGGCGTTGTGGGAATAATGGAATCTATCATGAAAGTTTTCTTGAAAAAAGAATGTAACTTAGAAACAATAAGGACTAGAACTCACATTGCTAACTTCTTAAAAGAAATCTGTTTTATGAAACTCTTATTTGCTTTATTTTGTCCTTCTTCACCTGCCTCCCACTCCTCCCACCCCTTTTTTACTAGAAGAGTGGGAAAGTATGGGGAACTGAGTTCTGTATCTAAGATGCCCACAGTGTTAGATAACTTTTATTTTCATAAGATGCTTGAACAACCTTTGCCTGCTTTAAGGCATGTTTCTTAATTTGGAATAGTCTGCCTCATGTTTTGGACTAGTATTTAACGGTCTAGGACAGAATAACAGTTTAAAAGAGATGCAGCATGCAAGCACGTCCATCTGTGATTAAAACCATCAGAGCTTTCTTTCATTCTGGTTGTGCATTTTCCAGGAAGGGATATCCTCCTTTCACTGATGTACTAGTGGACACTTTCTCCAGGTGTACCTTTTTTCTTTCAGCTGATTTTATTAATGTACAGTTTTTCCTGTCCTTCCTAAATCTTCTTGTATTAGCTGATTGGGTGGGAGTACTAAGACATATATTTTGTTATCAAAACATCTGAGCTGTTCACGCTTTCCATTCTACAGTGATATTCTCTATGTTTAAAATTATTTACTTTGCTAGAATGATTTTATTTGTAGTAATGCTGTATGACGTGGTTCTCCTGCCTTTTGGGATACTATAGGAGCTATAAATAACAGCTGTTAATGTCTACAGTCATGCACAACAGGAAGCAATTTAACCACTTGTCTCCTCCCTGTCACAATGGGAAATATCAAGCATTTCTGCATCAATAATGCATATGATCCCCAAAGCCTTTAGTGGTGCTTATTGTAGAAGTATATTACCAGAGGCAGTGCTGCACCCTCTGCACTTGAGATTAAATGGTAGCAAATGTTTCCATGCATGTGGTTTAGTTGTCTCAGTATGACTGTGCATTGCTTAAGACACCCGCTGTACCTCCAGAGAATCTCTCCCAGTCTGCCAGCCAAGAGGAGTGACGCTATTAGGTAGGGAAAAGCAGGGGAAGAGCTTGGGAATAGCAGAAACTGACTCATTAGCTTATCCTTCTTGACACAAAGATCATTGAGGCAAGGAAGGAGTAGAGAAAGTGAAGATGTTTCACCATAAAGGAGGCTGATATTTCAGTATATCTATGAAAGTCATTGTACAAAATTAGATGCATGTTGTCACTTGTAGGTTGTATTAATTTTACTAAAATATGTTGCCTTGCTGGACTTAGGTAGTTAAATGCTTAAGTGAGAGAGTTTGAATTATGTAGTTGGCCAAAGCTGCTGTCCCAGAATTCCCCAGGTCTTATCTGGACACAGCTTAAAATCAGGGAAGAAGTGAGGGTATGAGTACAGTACCAGGGAAAGTATGAGAAGCATAACTCACAACGGTGCTCATTTGACAGCAAATCCTGGGGATGAATCATCTGCAGATTTTCAGTGGTATATATAGGAAACCTAAACTTACCAAAGAATAGCAAGGGGATGACAAAAAGCCATGGAGGCATTTGCGGTTGTTCTTACCTTATGTAATGGCTTCTCGAATGTCCTTTATAAACCAAGGATTGATCCTCTGTACTGTACCATTAAAACTTGTGAGCCAAGAGCCTCCATACTGAACATGGGCAGAACAATGCTGGAGGCTGCAGCTGACAGAAGTTTAATTCATGAACCACCTTCACAAATATATTTGGAAATTGTGACTCACAGAAATCAGCCCACAAGGCATAAGAAATTACATCATGGTTAAGCTGCAGGTGATTATAAATGTAAGTGATAAGATAAACTTCAGGGAAAGACATGTATATATTGAAAATGCTTCAATACTTTTTGCTCCCCTTCTAATTTGGAGGGCAGTTGGAGGAGGCAATACAAAGCTGAAAAGCTGAAGAAGAAGGATCAGCATGGCATGGACTGGTAATACCATGTGTTACAAGATGTGTCCTTTCTTTCCTTACTGTAAAGACTTGGAAATCATCTACAGCCATAAGCATCTGTCCATTAGGACTAGTGATCAATGCTTCATATACCTGAGTGTAAATCTTTCTGATGTATTGTATTTGCACCTAATAATAATAATAATGATTCTTTACCAAAGATCATTAGAATTTGTTGCCCAGTGCTAAAATGTTCTCTCTCTTGTTTCTATGGAAACTGTAATACTGATAAGACACAGTAAACAAATGCACTGTATTATAAACCTCCCCTTTAGCAGGACATTCATTTTATTAATATCTGTCCAAATTTGTCTGGTGACAGGTATTGTTCATTTAACCATTCAAACAGTAAAATATCTATTTAATTTTCACTGAAGACTTATCTTCTAGCTTTGAGGGTTTCCACTTGCTCTTAAATCATTTTCCTAACACAGTGGTGAGTTGCTTTGTGCCAGTGGTTGCTGCTGCTAATATTTGCCTAGCTCAGAGGAGAGTAGTGAGTGCTTATATGAAGTGCTTCAGAAATAGGAAAATCTAAAGTGTTAAAGTACACTTGTTGCTACCTAATGCAGAAACTAAAAGCTTCTTTTGCCTTTGATTCTTTTGAACATGCTTATATGGCATGGTTTTTTAGATGGAAAGGTGCAGCCTGCTGTCTAAGAATTAGACTTAGATTTTTGTAGAACAACTTACACTTCACAAAGTGGAGTATCATCTTCCTGAGCCATGCCCAATTGCAGTCTTGAAGTGTTTTACCCAGCAAAAAGTTCTCTGTGAATTCTAGAGTGCCAAACACAGCCACACAGTGAGGAGACTGACCTCCTCCCCTGTTCTGGCTGGGAGGACTGGCAGGTTGCAGGCAGAAGCAGGCAGTGCATTCTCTGCAGCACTGAGGATCGTGTGCCTTAAAGGCATGTGCCAACCCAGGGAGCTTGAGCTGAGGTGGCAAACCTCATACTCACTGATAATACAATAAGATTCCTGCTTGATTGCTGATCTTGCCTTCTGTTTTAGAACCTTCCTTCTGTGACACCAGTTTCAAGGTGACTAACCATGCTGAAAAGGTTAAGGAGGTTTTCAAAGATTAAAACAGAATAAATTGTTCAAATGAGTCAATAAATGCTTTGCCTATGCTATGCTTCTTGAGTGGTTTATGGGGAGTGAAAAGTCAAAGCTCAAATAGCCAAGGGTAGGAATGGAGAAGCCTGCTTTGTTTCCATGTGCTGAGGAGATTGGAATTT
This sequence comes from Hirundo rustica, assembly GCF_015227805.2. Lineage (NCBI taxonomy): Eukaryota > Metazoa > Chordata > Aves > Passeriformes > Hirundinidae > Hirundo > Hirundo rustica. The sequence continues at coordinate 96,372,555 of NC_053452.1, read as the reverse complement.
ACTCTGAACCCTTCCCTTGGGCTGCAGAATGAGGCAGTGACCTTTGCTCCAGTTTGTAATGTTAAATACACTTTAGCAACTTAAAGAACTGCCATAGCATAAGCATAATACTTTTTCTTTTCCATGAAAAGCTATGATGCTTGTTTCATTGAAGACCTGCTATGTTGGTGACTTTACTTAAAGATAGTCACTTGTTAAACTGTTTTAGAGAAACTGATGGGAATGAGTGTGCTAATAAGGACAGCTGTTGATCTAGAGAAACACAAATCATCACTCAAAGCCTTGATGTACTCATGGTAATGGTAGACAGCAAACCCCCAATCTGTAGGGTTTTCTTTTCATATTCTTTAGTGGTACTACGAGTATCGTTACTGAGACAGGGACTGAGATAATCAATCTGGAGTTTGGATTTTGGATACAAAAGTGATGAATTATGCTCCTCAAAGACACAGAAATATTTCGATGTTCAGTAAGAAGTAGGCTATTGGATGATGCTTAAGGTATCTACTTTGTGTGAAAACACAAGTGTCTTGGTATCATCCAAAAGAAAGCCTATTTAGGCAGGGCGTCAGGTTTGATGGGGGCCCTTGAGATACTTTTTACTACTTCAGTGAGACTGGCTCCATGAGGAAGCCTTCCCTGCTTTTTCATAACTATTAACTCAAGATGCAAATGAAGGTGCATCAGCCTGCATAGGCAGAGATTTTTTTTGAAGGACTAATAGGTTGTGGGTTTTTTGTGGGTTTTTTTTTTTTTTTTTTGAGAGGCAGACCATAAGCCTTCATTATGATTGTCTTTCTATTTCTAGTGTTTACTTGAAAAGAGATAGATTGCACCATACATCACTGAACTTATAAAGAAGGTTTATAGAAAGACAAAGAAACACTTTTTACTGAGGCTTGTAGTGAGCATTGGGCATTGGTTTCAAACTGAAAGACAGTAATTTTTGATAGGACATAAGGAAGAATTTGTTTACAATGAAAGTGGTGAGGCACTGGAAGAAGATAAGTGGTGGATGACCCATTATTGCAGGTGTTCAAAATTAGGCTGGATAGGGGTTTGTACAACTTGATCTAGTGAAAGATGTTTCTGCCCAAGGCAGGGGGGTTTGGACTAGATGATTTTTGAAGATCCCTTCCAACCCAGACAATTTGATGTATCTGTGTTTTTCTATTTTGGTTGTACTTGTTATTTGAATTAAAATTCAAGGAGGGGTAAATTCTGAGATAGATTTGATTGATTGTCCTTTCAATTGTTATGAGATTCACCTTCATATTGGAAGGCAGATTTTGGCCTTAAGGCTGACATCTTCAAAATGTCAACCGTGTAGGCATTAAGAGATTACTCTTTTGGAAACCATTGCAAGTTATAGTTGCTGGGCTGCATTCAGTGTTTTCAGCTAGAGCTGGTCTCTGACTTCTTTACTCCAGTAATTTATATGAGGAGGCTGTGGACATCTCTCTTCTTTTGAAATTCTAATGTTTAAGCCCTAGTGGAAGATATCCTATGCCATTTCACCATTTTGATTTTTTTTAGTTATAATTCAAGAGCATCAGAGATCACAGATGTATTCACTGATGTTCTGTGTTTTCCTTTTCCTTAGGACCTTTCATAACTCAGCATAGACAATAACTCAAATATTCTTCATTGTCGGTAGTTATTTTCATATTTTTTTTAAAAAAAATTGACAGCTTTATCACTTTGTTAGATATTTTGCTGATTCTCATGCCTAATGTTTTGCAGTTCCCTGTAGGATTTTTTCTTGTTCCCTCTCTAGTTTTGCTGCGTTTATTTGATCTTTTAATTTTGTTCTTTATAACTTATCTGATTTTTTCCTTTTTTTTTTTTTTTTTTTTTAATCATATAAGAAACAAGCTACTATTCACTATACTTCCTCTTGATTAATGTAGTCTTTTGGGCTAGCAGATTCTTTTTGATGTTGTGTAATGCTTGGCTGTAAAATTCAGAGCATCTTTAGCTGTTACTGGCATCTTTGTTTGACATTATAGAAGACATATGGCTTCCTACAAAACTGTGTCGTTATTTAACTTGAATTTTGTTGCCTTCCTGTTACAGCTTTTGACTAAGGTATGAATACTGCACCATAAATATTTCTTTCCCTATTAGAGAAATGTGATGTTGGCTTAACACTGAACATTATAGGAGAACCTAGGAGGTTTAGCTTGCAGTAAAAATATTTTGGTTTTTCATTCCCCTCTTCTTTGTCCTGGTATTGGGCACGTATGCACAGCACATTAATTTTTGAATTTTGTCTCAAGCCATGTGGATAGGATGGTATGAAAGTGCCAAAAGTGAGCTAATTTTTCAGCAGAAATGAAGATATGGGTCCTCTCTTCTCTCTCTCTTTTTTTTTTTTTTCTTTTTTTTTCTTTTTTTTTTCTTTTTTTTTTTTTTTCCCCTGTTTTATATTGATTTGAGGTGGGTTTGGGGTTTTTTTGTGTGTGCATGGGTTTTTTTGTTTGTTTGTTTGTTTGTTTTTGTTTGTTTTGTTTTTGTTTGTGTTTTGTGTGTGTGTGTGTGTGTGTTTTTTCTGGATAAGTGATAAAGTTATAAAGTTAAAGATGGAATTTTCATTTCATTCTTTTAAATTCACTGTCTTTTCTACTTTCACTGTAGTCAGTCAAGGTGAAGGCAGGGCAGTCACAACATAGTGTTGTTGCTCTTTAGACTGAGTTTCCAGACTCCCACAAACAGCATGTCTTCTCTAACACAATTGATTGCTGTTGACAGGGATCTGTTTTTCAGAAACACTTATTCTTTCCAGGTATTCTGAATTGGTATTCCTCTAAATTCTTAGATGATGATACAGGTTTTCTATAATTTAGGATATCTGGTACAGCTGAGTAGCGTCTCTGTCTCTTGACAAGGATGTTTTACATTGTCACATTTAATATCTTCCTAATGGACGGTAACTTTTAACTGGTAACAAAATCTGCCCATACACACAATTTCATATGGAATTACTAACTAATTTTGCATGTAGTTTATTGAAATAATTTTGTAGTGATTTTGACTTTTTGGAGAATTTTACTGTGATTTTGACTTTTTGGAGAATGTGATATATTCAAGCATTTTGCCTGAAGGCATATTATTTAATCCAGTAGAAAACTGCATTTTTCATTCTAGTTGTATCCATTTGATGTGATGGCCACAGGTTTTTTAAATCATTCAGATAATTAGAGAAGACCTCTAGGTCTGGAAGTTCTGGATTTGAACTTTGGACAGTCTCTTCCTCTTGTCCAATGCAAGCTCTATTCATGCCTGCCTGGAGGCAATTCCTGATGGTTGTGCAGCCTGTGACAGATTCCACAACTTTCTGAAGCAAAGTAGGTCTGCATTTGATTAGTCTTACTACTAGATATTGTGCAAAGTATTTCAAACTGAATACATCATGTTGCAACTTTAAACTTAATATTATTGTTCGGTCCACCGTGGACATAGAGAATATTTGATTTTTACCTGTTTGGCAATAGCATTTTATGTACCTAGGAATTAGTGTCCTTGACTTGAGCCTCCTCTTTTCCAAGAAAAGATGTTGAAATTGTTTCTTGGCCCTTTAACCATTTTTAAAAAACCTCTTGTGGAAAAAAGTGGATCTGGCTTTGTACTCTTTTTTTTCTTAAAGTGTGATGTGACTGCATTGAAATCTCTTTTTACAGAGGTAAGAAAATGTGATCACTGTTCCTAGATAACAAGAATGTTTGTTCTGTAGTTATTTTTAACCCACCCCCCCCCCAAAAAAACCCCAAACCAGTTGCCTCTATTTCTGATATTAGTTGAAAAGCAAATTACACAGGCCATCACAGCAGCCACAGTGAAATAATCCTGTTTAATCTACATGAATTTGAAGCATAAGAAGAAAGTAGTAATTTAAAAGCTCAGTTTTAAGGAGTCAATTAATGTATAAACCTGTGGATTTTCTTCCATTTAAACAGGAATGAAGGTATGATAGCTTCTTAATTCTCAGATATATTGTTGTCCTCCATTCCTTCTGTCCCACATCCCTCCATCTCTGGTAAAATGAGAACTTTAAAAGATATTCTCATTTCTGTATATCTCCTTAACCGTAGTACATAGTTCATTCTATTGATTCATTTAGAGGTGATCTTTGCAGAATGTCAAGAAAAACATTTAGCCTATTTTCATTAATTTTAGTCTTGAAATTATTAACAGGATAGCTTCATTGATGTTATAGATATTGACTTTGGGATGTACTTACAATATTTAAAATTCAACAGCTAATAAGTAAATCACACTAAAATATGAGTTAACTGACAACCGTGACCCTTGACCATTTCAGCACTTCATATTGGCATATATTTATGAAACAACTGCCGTAATAATCCTTAGTGATAATCCTTATCTTCAGTCTTTAAGTGTTTTTCATTTAATATGCTCACATTCAGATTACACACTGGGAAGTAAATCTGTAGGAGTTAAGTGCCTGTGTTATTATGTTATGCAAAATAAAGAAGTGTGGTTACACGTATTGCTGTGATGATGATTTTCAACATCAAGTATTTTATTCAAATGAATTAGAGGGCATGTATGCATCTAGCAAAGGCTGCATACTTGCCTTCCATCTAGGTATTTTTTCTCCTTTTAATTTCTTAGTATTAAAACAAAATCAACTTTTTTGTAACCTGTTTGTGCTAGTTAGATTTTTTAAAATGAAGCTGTCTGAAGAAACTAAAACTGAACTCTACCTTCTTGAGGTATTTGGAAGCATTTGCTCTTTTTTTCCCCCTCCTTTTATTTTATGAATATTTGTTAGTAATTCAAAAGTAACTTCTACCTGAGATGTTCACTAATGGTTCTGGGGTATCTTTTAATGTAGTATTTTAGAGTTCAATGAGTTTGTCTTTCCTCCAGATCATCTCACGTTGGCTAAAAAATGCAAAGATTGTTTACAAATATGGCTGTGTACATTAAAATTATATGGAACTGGTACCTAGGCTTTCTGTCATAAAGAGGAAAGCTTCTGTAGGTCTGACTCCTTTCTTTATGAGGACCTCATGCAGCAAAGCACTTTAAAGTGTCTTTCCTCAAAGACATTAGTGAAGAATATAGTGAAAATTGGCAGAGCAAAGTTTAATGGAAGATTTTAGACAACTTAGAAACAAGGAAAAAATATAGTGCAGAGGAGTAAGCTCATATTGGTTGAGAAAAATTACAGTACTGTTTATAAAAGAAATTAGGGGGTTTCAATAAATATTTCTATTCTGTATTCTACTTTTCATGTGTAAGGCCTTGGCTTATGCAAGTCAGTAGCTTTTCTGTGACAGTGGTATCTATGAATAACATTAGTATCTGTGGAGTCCAGTCATTTACATCCAAATGTGTAAAACAGCTGGTTTGGAAAGTTTTCTGGTTCTTTGCTTATACTAGAATAATTCAAGGACAGGTGAGAAAACCTCCCTACACTTGGCAGGGGGGATGGAACTAGATGATCTTTAAGCCTCCTTCAAACCCAAACCATTCTGATTCTGTGAAAACTCTCTAAGTGTCAGTATTATACCAGTATTAAAAGTAACAAAATCAGGATTGCTCCAGTAGCAAATTAGATTAATTTTGTATAAAACCTGAATTCTACCTAATCTTTTTGGTTAGTTTGGTGAGTAAGGAGTTAAAGGTTAAGACTTTGTAATGGCTTTTCACATTTTTAAATGACAGTAAGTTTTGGCATAGAATCACCGAAATGCTTGGGTTGGAGGGGACATTAAAGGTCCTGTAATTCCAACCCCCTGCCATAGGTAGGGACACCTTCCACTAGACCAGGTTGTTCCAAGCTCCATCCAACCTGGCCTTGAACGCTTCCAGGGTTGCAGAAGTTTTCTTCAAGATTTCAGTATATGGAGTTCTGTGAGCTTCCTGACTTGAAGCAGGTGATTTTAAAAACATCACTCCACTATAGCAGAGTGATGGGCTAGATACTGGTTGAAAGACAGATCTCAAAAGGCCGTTGTGATGGCAGTGAAAAGAGGCCATTTTTAGAATGGCTGTGAGACAAGTGGAACCAGGCTCAGCCCAATTCAGCATTCAACTGGAAGTAAATATATATTAAAAAAAAATCTTCTAAAACTTGTATCTGAAACAAACAATTAGAACACCATGACTAGAATTATGTATAAATTATTGTCATTCATGTCCACAAAGCTGTACACTTCATTCCGGGAAAAATTAAATGGCCAATTAGGACCAAGAAAAGGACGTAATAAAACTAGAATAGCAAAGAATATATTCTTGGAAATTTCAACTCTTTTTATTCTGTGGTGCTGGACATGGGATGCAGCTCTGTTTCAGGGTTATGCTGGGAGTGAAGGGCTCAATTACTGATTCAGTATTTAAACAGAGAACTATGGAACAGGGAAGGGGCTTCAGCATTACAGTGGTGTTCTTGATATTAGTATGTGACAGTTTTCTTGCTTGTCTATTTTAAGCAACCTTGGAAAGACAAATAGACATGCAAAAAAGAGGAAAAATCTCCTTAAGATTTGGGTAAAATGCCTTCCTTCAGACTCAGTTTGATCTTTGTTCTTCCAGAAACAGATGTATTTCAGCTGAACCAGTTCAGTCCAGAGTGAATGCATCATCAAGTACCAGGTTCTTAAAATTGTCAGAGAAAAGTAGAACAAGACAACAACAAATAAGGCAATTATTTTTGCTTTGGTGAAAATGGAGATAGAAATAGCTGGTGAAACTTACTTCCCATGGCAAATTCTTCATCTCTGGCCAGCTCCCACTCATACCTGTTTTGTGCCAGTCATACCTGAGGAATTTTGGGTTGACCCTTCCAGCTCAAGAGGCCAGTCCTGCTGAGTCAGAGGTATATTTCTAGAATGCATGAGACATGCACTATGATACCTAGTCAAATGATAACCCTTTGGAACACCAGACTTCTTAGACTTTCTGACTTTGGTTTATAGGAATTTGCAGGGCACTTGTCATTCAAATACCTTGCACTTCAGGTAGATCTAAAGGTCTTCATAAAGGGCCACTTTGCTTATTTATTTGCATAGGAGGGGCATGTACTGATGACCTTGGAGACTCTAAGTGCTGTTTGCCAATTTTGCTAAATATAAAACTAGGTAATAGCTGTAGCAGTAAATTAAAAAAAAACAACAACAACAAAAAAAAAACAAACTGAATTCCCTTTTCCCTCTCTTTATTTTATCTACAGAATTCTTTTCATTCTTGTTGAGCAATTTTTTTTTTTTCCTGGGGATTGGTGTTTCAGTGGCCAAGGTGCAGAGGCTTGGTTGTCAATACAATCACAACATACATCCAATGTGTGCCTCTTAAAAAGGTCATGATTTAGACAACCAAGCTGACTGGAGTTTTTGTGTAAGACTGGAGAAATGGTGACTAAACTAGAAGATAATAATGATCTTTTCTAGGTCTTTGAGAAACAATGAACTGTATGTAAGTTGCTTTCCTGATAATTAAGGACTTCAGGAACAGGCTGAAATGGTTTCTTCACCACATCCTGTTACCTGTACAATGTAGCTTGCATATTCTCCTGAAGATTACACTTAAATTACTGTCTTATTCCCAGCTGTTTGTAACACCAGAGCTTTTAACTATTATCTTGATGTTATCATGGATGGATCTTTCTGGCTCTGAAGTGATCAGAGATCACTTGTTATGCAGATGAGCAAGCTGAAGAGCAATTTCATAGTAGAAATTCTGGATGAATCAGAAATGCAGTGAGGATTAACAGGATTGTCAAGCTGTGCCTTGCTGAGAAGTACACTCATTCACTTGATACATCTTTGCCCACTTCCAATGATCCTGCATCACAAAATATTCAAAACGTTTTCTAACCTAGTTTTGCACACAAGTAAATCCATGTACTGTGTTCTAACTGTTCGATTCAGTCGAATTTTAAAAGTATGCAATATTACATACTTATGATGTATGTATGATGAATGTGATTTGCATAAGACTAAATGCTGAGAAATGTTTCTCTGTTTCCTGGGCAGAGTGCAGTATTTTTACTGCTGCAGATGAAAGTTCTGTCATTGTTACAGTGGGTCTTGTGCACATATTTAAATAATGTTTGTAGATAAAGGGCTCAGGCTATTGCCATGTTGTTGATAAATTCAGGTACAAAGCTGTTGGACAAAGGGAAGTATCCATTTCTTAAAAGTATTACAGTATCATTGCATTTAGTTCTCTTTCAATGAAAACATCCATCCTGGTAAATCAGTGCAGTGTAAATTAATTTAATGTGATGTGATGATGTGATGCGACGTGATAAAAAGATACCTCTGGTAACTTAAAAACTGCACCATTAGAATTTGAATCAACGCTTTTGCAAACATTTCTCATGGACAAGTCATGCAAATGAGTAAAGCTGTACTGGTATTAAGGGGGTTCCAGAGAGATTACAGGATTTCTTGCAGGAAGGCATTCCAGGATTGATATTCAGATCTTATTTACTTAATTTCTTTGGACATGTGTGCATGATCGGTGGTTATACACTTAATCTCATATTTGAGTGAAATAATCAGTAAGTTAGGAGAATGCATTCTAATTTTCTGTCAGAGGTGTATTACTTCGCTACACTTCATGGAAGTGATTATTTTTTATAAGCTTAATAGTCATTCTGCCACAGAAGTTCAGAGTCCCGTCAAAAAATTGTTGTTCTACAAATCACACCCAGAGTGGAAAACTCAATCCCACAGTTGGATGGATTGGAGAATAACTTTGTAATGTTTCTAGGCTTTAAGGATTTTGTAAAATATTTCTCATCCAAACAATTATGAAGACCAGCTTTCCAATGAGTTCTAATATTCTGATGAGCCTGTTGTTTAAAAGTGAATCTGCCTTTGTAGGCTGGAGGCATTGGCAAGGCAGGGTTGTTGTATCATGCATGGCAAAAAGATAAATCCAAGACTAGTGCAAACCAAGACTATTGACAACCTCTTAACTGAATTTTATAATGGGAATAATAATGTGTGCTTTGGAGAGTGAAAATTTTAAACATTGTTAAAATCTAAAAGCAATTACAGCGACTCAGAAAAAAATAAATACAATAATTGAAACTGGAAAAGGCTATAATGAGATTATAATGGTACAATAATAATAAAAACAAATAGTAAGAAAAGGAAGATTATGCTTTCAAATATGTAAAGCTTTGCCAGTAGCTGGTGAAAAGAATGGATAAGATGGATAAGGAACATTTTGGAAACTGACAGTGCAGTAATTAGCTGTGAACTGTGCTGCAGAAGCACTACAAGCAGTAAGAAACTGCCCTTTGGAGAATAGGGTCAAACCTTACCAAAACTGACCTGTCTCTATATGTATGCTGAGTATGATCTTGAGGGGCAAGAGGAAGGCAATTTGGGGCTGCAATCCCCTTTTTGGGAGGTAATCTGAAAGAAGGATGTGTCTTGAATTACTTGTGTTCAGTCATAACCTTATCTCCCATAGTACTAATTCTGGCCTGTGATATTATGTTACTTCAGCAGTGATATTAGAAGCCAAAAGTGAGCAATTAAGCAAGAGAGAGATTGAAGTGTTGTTTTTCTTTGTACTGTGGTATCTCCCAAAGGTTTTCTGGAACTTCTGTTACTCTAATTAATGCTTTTGCAAATGTACCTGTGACAGCGCCATAAACATGGGCTAACACTGCCAGAGCTGCCTCCAGAAGGGCAGTGTTGAGAGGGGATTGGCTACCTGGCCATATGCTCCCAAAGTGATTTACATCAATGCCCACATGGGACGAGAAAGTCCTGAGCTGGGCTGATGATCCTATATTCCCTCGCTGTTAAGGTCATGGAAACATCTCTGTGAGCACATAGAAGAGGGGAGCAAAGAACCAATCCAGAATAAATTAACTTTTAATGTGTATTAATTCCCACTTGTGCAGCTACAAGTCCCTCTGTAAAGCCACAAGAACCAAGTGTCAAATGTCAGGGTGCAGAGCTGCCTCTCAGCAACACTGCTGTGAGATTCCAGCTTCCAGCACTCAGAGATCTGCAGTGTTAGGTATTGACAGAGATCTATTCAAAGAAATAACTTTTTTTCAGACATTACTCACTGGATCCAAAGCTAATTTATCTCTTCATGTAAGGTCTCTTAGATTTAAGTCCAAATAACTATGTGGTTTTGGGTCATTGAAAACTGATATAGTCATGGACAAAGACCCTCTAACTAGTTAAAGTTGGAAAGTGGTATGTTTATTCACCAGCAGGCAGCACGGGAGTCATCTCCATAAGGCGTGGCCGCCCCGAACAAGGCTCTTTGCTCTCTATTTATTTTCCAAGATCTTACATACAATACATATGCATAACCCCAGCACCTCCCATCCCCACTCTCTATTAAAATGAGGCTATCAGTCCTTCACACGTGTGCAGTTCTTCTCTTGAATTGGGTCGGTGGTCTCAAATTGGGTCAGTGGTCTCAAAGGATGAAGTCAGGAGAGTCTTCATCAGGTTTCTGTGACCCTCTGGCACTGTCCAAGGTCCCCTGCTTTGTGATTGATTGATACGAAGTCCAGGTGCTCGCCATTGTTCTTAGTGGTTTCAATCTGTTCTTATGACGGTTCACTTACTCCACTTTTTCTATAAACAAGCTCATAATACAACAGTTAGCTCTAGCTTGGGCATCTAATAATCATTAACCTACCATTTACTAATCTAACTTACATTTTGATCAATATAAATTGCTTCTAACCCTTAGCTAAAATCTTAAATCTTTAAAATCATGTTTCAGTTTATACTGAAAGAAGTTTTGTGGGGTTTTTTTGACCCAGAATTGCAAAACTTCTGGATTTTTGTTTTTACAGGACCAGTAGCCAGATATGTGTCCCTCACAGCAGTTTGAGAGGCGCTCTTTTTCATCTGAGATTATGCACAGATTCCACAGCCAAGTGTATCTTTTACAAAGATTTTGTGTTGATTTGTTCTTCAGATTGCTTCTCTGAGCTCTTCTTTTCTCCTTCCTTTTTCTTACTTTCCCATTTCCTTTTCCATTCTCCTTTCCTTTCTTTCCCCTTTTGAATTGCAAATTACAGGTGTGTCTGCAATCAGGTTATGTAGTACCTAGGCTACTTCTGTACTAGCAAACAAAAGCATGCAGTGCAAACGAACATCCTAATAAGATCCACAGATGCAGCTATTATTATTTTCCAGTCCACAGATTTTAATGTTTTCCATATTATTGAATTGTTAACATAGAGGGGGTTTTTTTCCACAGCAGTTTGTGCTTGGGGCCAAAACTATCTGTGTCCCAGGAAATTCCTAGACAAGTACGAGTGGTAGCTGAGGCTGAGGACAGAACTTACCAACAGCTTCTTGGATGCAGCTCTTATTTTTGAGGAGAGAGTTGTGTGGACAGATTGTGCATGTTACCCTCACATTAAGCTAATGTTCCTTGGTGAATTTTTTTTGCAGGTGTTCATGTGGCACAGACCTTCGTGTACAGAAAAGGGACATTGGGGAAGGTTGTGAACGGCCTGTGGGCCTGGGCTGAATAACAATAGGTCTGTCTATGAGCTGGATTCAGAGGTTCTTGCTGTGAAAGTAGAAGAATAATTCTGACTATCCGAAATTCCTGATGATGAAGGAAAGCTTTATCCTTTCTGTCTCATTTCCAATCTGTCACAGGTGTAGTTCTCCATTTTGATGCTATTTACTTCCTCCTCTGCCCCTCTTCCTCAGGCTCCTCACTCTTGGTTCACTCCTTGCTGAGGAAGCTTGAGTCTCTACCTCTGAACTTCCCACTGCACTCAATACTGGAGCTAACCAAAGCAAAGTAAGGCTTCAAATGTTTGGGTCAAGGCAGTAAATTATATATATTCTTGCCTTTGTACTCACATTACACCTGAAAAGCTGTTTGAGAAGTTGTATATCTGTGTAGAATACTAAGTGCCTGGAAGAATAGGTCACAACCTCTTGGCAATCTTACACACACACATATTATTATTATTATTATTATTATTATTATTAATAATAATAATAATAATAATAATAGCAACAACAGTAATATTAGGTATTGCTCATATATGGGCATTTGTGTCTCTCAAGAAAATTCTTAATATGTGACCAAGAAGCTCATATGCCCTGAATTCTTTTTTCTTCTCTAGGGTCTCACACACACCTTATGTCTTCATGTTTACAAAATAGTCTTTGTATTTCATGTTTAAAAAGGCAAATGAAGCTGAGAATGACCTACTCTTTATAGAGTAGAGGCTCCAAAAGGTCTTTTTCAATTGGTAACTTTTTTCAAGACATATTTTCTATACCGATCTTTGGCCATTTTCTCCAGTCAACCAATTTTTGTATTCTTTGCATCTTGGCACAGTGATAATGCCTCTGCTGGGACAGGTGGGAACTTGGGATTTGAAAAGGGCACGGGTACTGAATCATGCACATCTTGTATTCTGATGAAAAATTTGTACAATGTCTTACAGGTTGCTCCCAGGGGAATTTCACTTAAATGTTACTAAGAGACAGTAGTAATGCACTGGCAGCATCCATGAGAATAGCTGAGGATGAGCTAGCAGTACTGGGAATGGATCAGGTTAGATCCTGCCACTGTCTTGCCAAGGCAGGGGTGTCACATGCCTGAGTGGTTGCTGTTGTGTGTCCTCCAGAGAGGCCAAATTCAGCCAGCTTGTTCTCAGCTTCTGCCAAATTAACCTAATTAAAACAGGAATTCACATTTTATAGCGGGGCTATATGTAGCTACCTCTGTTCTTTAAGGAAGATGGCAAAATTGCATATAAACAGAAAATCTGGAGGAACTGAGCAGGCCGTAATTTTTCCACTCATAGATTTATTGCTGTAGGAGGGAAGATTATAACCATGTCAGCTAGACTAGTGACATCTGAGTTAGCTGAACTGGTTTTGTGTGCTCAATGAGCAGCTCTGTGCCGATCTTTTTGATGTGGAGGACAGTGTGGAATACCTCCAAGATCACCTATGACCAGTACTTTTGGCCTCAAATACAGAACAGTAAGATACTTTTGTGTGCAGAAAGGACTTGCGTATAGTATTTTAGCTTTTTAGTGTATGAACTGTTTTCTCTTGTTTGCAGTTTATGTAAATGCAGATTACAATTCACAGAATTTAAATTGGCTTTTTATTTTTAATTAAGATACAAACAGCAAATAATTTTCTCAAATTTCTGTCAAACATATAAAATCTTTCAATTAAATGTTAGTAAGAAACTTTTTCTTCTTGTCCATACCATTAATTTTCTGCTACATGGGAATAGAAGAAAAAGACCTTATTATTGTTATTTCTGTTTAAGTTCCATGTACATTCTTCATGAGAGCACCTTAATTTTGAATATTGCAAGGTGAATAGAAATAATTAAAGTTTAATCTGTTCTGTTTGATATATGACTAAAAGCCATTTAAGGAAAATAGTAAATGCAAATTTCTTTCAGTGAAAACTTGAAGACTGAAGAAAAGGGCATTTTAATGTTCTTACTTTAATATTTTCAATTAATGTAAGTATCCCTCATCATCTGATTTTTGTGGAGACTTCTGGAGAAGTCTCAATTTTATTACAGCATGGTTTTATAAAAAAGGAAAAATACAGATGCAGCAAACATTATTAATTCCAGTGTTCACATAATCTGAAAGTAGAAGTAAAAAAATGGGGGTACTCTGTGAACAAGAGAGGCTGAAGTTTTACTTTCAGTCATATTAGATCTGTAGCTACTTTACCCCTTCACACCCATTTGGACTCAGCTGGACTGGAGGAAACCTCTGCAAGGAGGTCTGAATGGGTATCAGTGGTGCAGAAGAAAACATTCTCCTTTATTAAAATGTGGCACGTTGCAAAGTAGGAGCCCTGTGGAGAGCAAAGGTACAGTGATGTTACAATTATCATAGCTATACTCAGGAAAAGTGAACATCCAACATCAGAAAATTATATATAACTGATTGAACTCAGCAACTTGAAAATCAGGTTGTTAAATTAATTTTAGTGACTGGGAATTTGATGTTTAGCTGTAGTTCAGTTTCTCCCACCAAAGGCCAGTAATGTAGATATTTTGCCTAAAAACATCTATTCTGTCTTTTGTTCCTGGAAGAAAAAAAGGTGCCCTTCAGTGATAATGATGAGTATGTTTGGAAACCTTCGTTCTAAACTAAGGGGAAATTATTTTTCATGCCTACGCGTTCAAGCAATGTTCCCCTATAAAAAAGAATCACAGAAACATTTCTCTTGAAAAAGACCTCTGAATTCTGATCAAGACCCATCATTAACCCAGTGCTACCAAGTCCACCACTAAACCTCAACCCTATGCACCATATCTGCACATCTTTTAAATATCTTCAGGGACAGTGACTCCACCACTTCTCTAAGTAGTCTGTTTCAATGTTTGACTACCCTTTGAAGAAATTTCTCCGAATACCCAATATAAACCTTCCCTGCTGTAACCTGAGGCCATTTCCTCTCATCCTACTGTTCTCTCTGCTTGGGAGAAGAGGCCGACCCCCACCTCGCTACACTCTCCTTTCTGGCAGTTGTGGAGAGCAATGAGGTCTCCTCCTTTGAACCTCCCGTTTTCCAGACTGAATGATCCCAGCTCCCTCAGCTGCTCCTCATGAGACTTGTGCTCTCAATCCTTCACCAACTCCATTGCCCTTCTCTGGACTCACTCCAACCTGTTAATGTCTTTCTTATAGTGAGGGGCCCAAAACTGAACACAGGATTTGAGATGCAGCCTCACAGGTTCCAAGTACCGGGGTCAATCACTGCCTTGGTCCTGCTGGCCACACTTGCTGATTCAGGCGAGGTGCCATTGGCCTTCCTGGCCACCTGGCCACACTCTGGCTCATGTTCAGCCACTGGCATCAGGACTTTCAGGTCCTTTTCCACAGGGCAGCTTTCCAGCTGCTCCATGCCCAGCTTGTAGCACTGCAGGGGTTCAGTATGATCCAAGGGCAGGACTTGTTCTGGTTGAACCTCATAAAAGTGGCCTCAGCCCATTGATCCAGCCTGTTCTCTTTGCAGAGCTTTCTTACTCTCCTGCAGATCAACACTCCCACCCAGCTTGGTGTGATCTGCAAACTGGCTGAGGAAACATCAATCCCCACATCCAGTTCATTGATGAAGGTATTAAACAGGGCTGGCCCCAACACTGAGTCCTGGAAAACACCAGTATGTGGGAAGTCTTTGTGAAGAAACCCACAGCTTCCTTTTAGAGAGTAGCTTTTATATGAGGTTTTCCATTTGCCTGTGCAATTGTCAGGTGAAGTATCTGCAACAGGCTCTTCTTTCTCACATTCCATGCAACTTTATCTGCTTGCTGGCTAACAACAGAGCACACTGTTCCATTTATATCCAGTCCATGGGAAACATGTTGACTCTTTTCTTAAAAAAATACATGACAGATTCCCTCTACCCTATTCTTTTCTCATCTCTGCCTCTTCCCTTTGCTGTGTGTTAATGTCAGGTGCAATTCCAACCTGACCTACCTTCCATGTCATCTTGGACAGTGCTTGCCAGGAGAGCTGGACTGCTGTCTGCACTGAATGGCGTTCAGGTCATGGTGAGCCCTTTGTTGAAGTACGAGTTCACTGTAGTGGTCCAAGGGGAAGTTACTTAATTCTGCCACTGTTCAATGATGCAAGGGCTTTAGCAATCACTGTAGAGCTTTCAGCCACCTTTTCCTTGAGCTTTGGAACCAAACACTTTTTAAAATCAGAAATTGAAAAATCCTATTTGTTTTCTTTAATTCTATACAGACAAATGATGATTATCTTGTATCTAAAGCTCCAGTGCAATGGCATTTCATTAAGGGGTATTAGCCACAGCTCCACTGTCCTTCAGTTAGGAAATGGCTTCTGCAGCTTCCTGAGAAAGCTGACTTAACTCTTAAAGTTAGTGCCAGACGGTTAAGTAGTATGTACACTCTCAGGACACAGCATAACAGGAAAAAAAAAGCCAAGAGAAGGCCTAATGCACAATCTAAAGGAAGATGTTGATCACAAAGAATACTTTATTAGTAAAAATGGATCAAACTTCTGAGAATACACTTGAGAATAGCGTGCATTCATTTACTATAGTATGAAAGAAAATTGGTGCTGGTTCTGTACGCGTGGTCATTGCGGGTCTTTCCAACCAGGAGACTCTTCAGTACACCACTAAGCAGTTGTAATTTGCACTGTATGAAAAACCTGTCCTGAAAGAGATCATCCCAGAACCACCCACTGTAGCACTGAAATTACCCTGATTTGGTGAATGCCATCTTTTACAAATTCCCTACAGGCTGAAATGGATAAAGACATTAGCATGAGCTTGTGAGCTTAAACTTAAGACATTGAGACAAGAGATATACCCCCATCATGTAAATTTTCTCCATAACAGAACTGTCAGAAGCCTTGCATTTCAGACCATGTCTTGGCACATAGCAAGATACTATGTACTTTATTTGGTGCACCAGCTACCAACAAGATAGATACTTTTAGATAGTGTTCTTAGCTTATATATCCATTTAGAGATTTACTACTCCTATTTTGGACTGAAAGTGCACATCTCATTGTGTCTCTGCTCCGGCTGTACTCATGAATAGTTGATTAATAACAGGTTTGTGTGTCTATCCATAATGCATACTTTCCTAGCCAGACCTCTTCTGTTGCTTCTACATATTTCACCAATAGATGGAGTCAAAAGTGCCACAAATTCTTTCAAGATTCATTCAGATGATAGCTTAATTGTAAAATAATTCTGGCCTGGAAGAAGTTATGTAATATGACACCAGCTTTTAAACTTGTAAATAAAACAAAAAATACATGCAACTGTCTTTACTAAACAAGGAATTTAACAAAAAAAAGACTTCCTTTTACCTCAGCTATTTTTTGGTGCTCTAGCATTAAAGAAAAATTTTTTGGAATATACTATTGTACACAGCTGTTTGGTAGGAGGAAGTGGGGGTGTCGTGAAACACATAAGTTTTGCATGCAAAAGTATTATTTTTGTTGTGCATTAATATTCAGTTTTGTTAAGGTGGATCAAGAAGAAACAAGTTCTGTGATCATCAGATTCTTGACAATAATCAATTAATTGACAGTGATTTCCATGATTAAATGTTCATGTTTTGTATATAGCCTGCACAATTAATTGCAATATGTACCTCTCAGAGAATAAAATGAAACCAAACATGATGCAGGGATTTATTTTTTTATTTTCCTTTCCACTATTATATTGTCATGCTTTATTATTCCTGAGTCTTCCTATCATGAAATGTGAAATTAGGTTTGTTTGGATTTATCTACTTGGCATTCTTGAGCTTTGTGACATAGGAACTATGAGTAGAATGTAAATGTTATTTATACTCATTTTGTACTTCAGTAATGCAGTCTTCAATGTATAAAAGAACCAGGCTCACAGAACAGAGTTTAGACCGAATGAATAATAAAATATGCTTCCTATTTAGCAATTAAATTCATAACCACTGTCTAATTTAGCACTGTCTTGCTTGTATCTGCTTCTCCTCTCTCTCTATTCTGTCCAGGAGTGTCTTTCTCCAAGACAGTGATTTGCAGACTTGATTGCTAAATGGTGATCTTATAATGCCACTGGAATCTGGGTGATGGAAGCAGTCCTAGAAATACTATGACTCAAGCATTTAAGCTAGCTTTTACAGTCTCTTTTCTTCTTCTCTTTATACTTTTCCTTTCTTTTTTTTTTCATCCCCTTCTCCTCCCAGAGTTGAAAACCATCTGGTAAATACAGCCTTGAAAATTCAATTATGGCAGAAACATTGGTAGATTCTTATTTTTCCTCAAAGTCTGAAAATAAGGAGAGACTTAAAGAGAAAAAGCTGCCTCTGCCATGGGTGCTCTTCACTATCCCATGTTTAAGGGAGAGGGAGGAGGCACCTCTCCAAACTTCCTCTACCTCAGAATGAGTTTAGTCATAATTACATAACCACATTCAAACAGGTCCAAACCACCACCTGGCAATAGCATATGGTGAGGTAAAGGGATATTTGATGTAGTGTGATTCCTTTTTGTTGTAGTGAGGCTATGGCATGTCCCAAGCATCAGAAGAAGCTCCCAGCTGGTGCCAGCTCACTACCTTACCTCGTGTGCATGGGCACACAAGGCTGACTAGCGTGCTATGTGACCCTTGCTGAAGTTAGAAGAGCTGAAGGGCTGAGTTGAATTATTGATGGGTGCAGTTCCCATGTGGGTTATGCCAACTCTGTGACCCTCTCACCCACCCAGATCTTGTTCCGCTGTGTCTCTTGTACCTGTCACAGGACATGACGGGGACGGCTGGTGCAAGCTAGCTTTCTGCGTGAAGTTTCTCAGTCTGAGGGTAGAGCAGACCTCTTATCAGGGACTAGGGTGTCTTCTCTAAGCCTGTGGAGGTAGGCTAACACCACTGGGCTAGAGAAAGGTAATTTTGATTCATGGTTTAAGCTGAAGAACTTCAGTCTCTTCAAGGAAAGGTAAGTCAGAAGATTTTCAAAATGATAATGTACTTTCTAACCTGAACACCTTCTGTGATAACTTAAAATGCAATAGCACTAATAAGACATAATTAGCAATGAAGTCCCTTCTCATGGCACCCAAGAATGTGCTGTGAAGAGTTACGCCTCTTCTCTTCTGAAAGTTGTTGGAGTTCTCCCCCTCTCCCTGTTCTCCTTGAGCAAGAGCCAAGAGTGATGTCTGCCTCCATTGTAAATAATAATAGACCTGGTGGGAATTGCTTGAACCAAGACTTGCCTTCTCTTAAAAAGGAAAATAAGTTTTTACTGAAGTTCATTTCTCCTGGTAGCTTGGGAAGAGGCCAGGTTGCTCATGCTGGTGGTTGCTCATCCTGGTGTTTGCTCATGCTTCAATCTCTTCTGCTGCTTATAGCTTGAGTTTGCTGTTGTTTTGTACATTTTGCCATTCTCCCAAGTACCTTGCCAGAGATTTTATATCAAGTAGTTTATGTCTGTCCTTTTCACACAGCTAGATATGGCTCTAAATAAAATACCTGCTCTGAAAGAAAAGAAAATTGGGAAGTAGAAAACAAGTCAACCTTTCAACTGAGCAACAAACTGCAGTTGTATGTTTGAGGACAGATTTTAACCCCAGTCTTGAACCACAATTCATCTGTATTTTGACATGTTCCTGGCACAGAATGGACAAGGAACATCAAATATGGCTTCTGAAAGAGTTTTTATGCTGGAGCATTTTGCAGTCCTCCCGTCTGGGACCTGAGGATCCTGAGGACTTTTTTTCACCCCCCTTTAATTCAGAACCACTGAATTAGCAGTTTTCAAGGGTATTTTTAAAACAGGGTCTTAAGTGCTTCCATGTTTTTTTCTTTTCTTCGTCTTGCTTTTACTTTTGTTTTCTTTCTTTCTTTCTTTCTTTCTTTCTTTCTTTCTTTCTTTCTTTCTTTCTTTCTTTCTTTCTTTCTTTCTTTCTTTCTTTTTTTAATATATAAACTTAAATATTACTTTCATGGCACATTTTAACTTTAAAAAAGCCACTCAGAAGTTTTGATATCCATTTTTCAGTCAGAGTAAAATATGAGTAGAATTGTAGACTTAAAGACATAAAAATATCAGTAATTCTGTTGATCATGAACCCAGAATATCTGTTGCAATTGCCTTGCTTGATCTTTTATATAAAGTCATTCATGTGATTTCCTTTGAATAATACTTGTTTGAAATTGACCCTGTCTTTTAGGCAAAAAAAGATCTGATAATGATTTTAAAAATAGAGTCATTTTTATACAAACTGCCCCTTTATCACTGTGTTCCTGATGAACATCTGAGCAACATATTTAACAGCAGTTTACTTTAGTGCCACTTCAAACCCCCAGTAAAACATTTGGATAATCTAACTACAAGAGCATAAAGAATACTTTGTGTCTTTAAGGGACTTTGTATTAATTATGATTAAATTATTCATTTTTTCTTAATGTAGTATTTCTCTAATTTTTAGTTGGATTGTTATTGTATTTTTATATTATTATTATTATTATTATTATTTTTATTTTTATTTTTGTATACTTGGATTTCCTGACAATGGCTTTGTTTGGAGTAAAAAACTTTTAAGGAAAACAGAGGAAGACACAAATCACTTAGAGAGTTCCTGAAAATAATGACAAATTTTATACTGAAAAATTTGAAATCATTAAATTTACCATAAAGTATGCAGTTGAAGGCAGAAGACAGACTGCTGGATTATTGGTTGTTGGATTTTTTGGTTCATTTTTTCGACCATGTGTTAGAGGATTGATACTGTGTCCAAGACTTCAGTGAAGCAACACAAATAAAAATTCAATGTTTTCCGAATAAAATAGTCTTTAATTGTTTTTCTCAGGAAGGACTTCTTACACCTCCACATTAATAAGCATTCTTCTGTGCTTCAACTAACTAGCCACTCACTTTCTCTCTTTAAAGGATCATCTGTCCCAATTACCATTGAGACTTTTGAGTCTCTCATTAAATTTGGAGCAGTAGGCAATTTAATCAGGTGGTGATCAGTGTGATATTACAGAACATGCCCTTCATAAAGTGTGTCTAACAAATCTGGATATTCTGTTTTACCAAACATATACTTAGTGTTTAGTTAGTTTACAATTCTCTTCGGGGAAAAAAAAAGTGACTCATAGACAGCACTGGTGAGCATAAAAAGGAAAAAAAAAAAAAAGAGTTTTTCAGTATGTTTTTTGTCTTTAATTTGAAGTGTTTTCTCTTGCATGTCAAGAAAATAATGAATTTCCAACCCCATTTGAACAAATTTGAATCAACCCTGGAGCTCAATGAGGATGTGGGACATTGGTACAGCATCATTCTTCAGATGAGTGCCACATTCTGCCTTTTTTTTTCCTAGTCAGTGTGTCACCTCCCATTGCTTGCAGAGAAGGAACCCTCTTGCAGATGGAGCTTTTACATTGTGAGCTGTGACTCAGAGCATCCCCGTGGGCTGTGGAGCGGAGCTGAGGCGCCTGTGGGAGCTGCAGGAAGCGGAGGGGGTGCTGCAGCCTTCTCCTGGCCTTCTGGGGGCTCCATGGGCTCTGCCGCACTGCCGGGGATGCAGCAGCTTGATCAGCTTCCAGAGGGGCCTTTTCCGAAAATGCCTGGAGACTTTGGGTACTGCTCTGCCAAAAAAGTGGGCCTAAACTAGGGCTAATATGTAGAATAGGAAATCTGTGAGGCCAAAAGGAATTTCATGCAGGTATAGAAGGGCTTGGCATGGCAGTATTGAAAAACACTGAGCCATTCAGTATGATCGCTGCCTGTGGTCACCAGGAGTTGGGATATCAGAGCTACCCTGATACCAATGAGATGCTGAAAATTTTATTTGTTTAGAATATTTAATTGTGCAGTACAACAGAAGATCTAAAGCATCTACCTTTCCCCAGTGTTCAGATCACAAATCTGGTTGATTTTTTCTCTCCTGCTCATAAAACTGCAAACACATATAGTCCTTAAAAATTCTGTAATTTGAAGCCTGAGATTCCAAACCCCAGACCAGCAGCTCAGACACTGGTCTTTTTATGAATAAACCTCAGCATCTAAAGCTGTCTACTCATGTTCCATTTGGAAGCTCTGCATCCAGATTCTTCATCATACAAGGTGAATTGCAAGTTAGATAGGTAGGGTTTGATTTCTGAGAGGGTGCATATATTGCTTCTTCTCCTCTAGTTGCTAAAAAAATCAAACAGATACCTTGAGATATAATGTCCAGTATATTTTTTATCTCTGTTTTAGACATTAGCATGTGTTCTGAGTATCTAAATATTTTTTCATGCTATCTTACATTATATAGTGCAACATTATTTAGTGCTGCCAGCCAAAGAGGAAGAGATGACATCCTCTTGTCTGCATGCAGATTTCTGAATTCCTCTAACGTAATCCTCATACGTTTCTTCAGCTAGGCCCATCTCATATATCTGTATCCAAAGTACAAAAGTGTTTTTGTCAAGGAGTCAGGACTACAAGTACATTTTTGAGAGATGACTTAAAGGTGTTATTATTATTGCAGTTGAATCCTGAATCAATTCCTTTTAGGAAAGGAAGGCCAGTTTCATGAGATCAGAATTAATCAATTTCTTCCCTCTGTGGACCAAAATTTATCATCCCAGTTCTACCTTTCATATTTCCCAAGTACACATCCAGGAAGAAAATTTGTCAGTTGTCTCTAAGCAACGTGTTAGGCAGTGTTGCAATTTTTTATCTGACTCTAAAATAAATAATTTATTTCATGTAAATGGTGAGGACACCTATGTTGAATGGTGGATTAGTTTCATAAGAGGCAGAAGATTGATATCTGATTATTTTGACTCCTTACTATGAGTCTCATGTGAGAACACTGCTCATTGAAAATTCACATTGAAATGAGAAAAAAAAAGAGGTAAGATTAAGAAAAAGAATGTTTTTAGCATCTTATACCAATAAGTCTTTTAAAAAAGACATTGCATTCAGTAGAGCATGTTTTTAGAGATGTACCTTTATCCTTATTCAGATATGTGAATTACTGACTGTTTAACACAAGTTGAATTGAAGAAAGGTCTGGAGGGAATTTTACAGATGTCCTCGTCATGAGAAACTTTACAAAAAGCTTGTGAAACTGCCCACAGATTTGAAGCTGTGAGAAATCTGAAATGCCATGGATGACTACGAAGCTACTTAAAACTTCTGAGGTTAATGGACTGCATGGTAGGGATTATGAGCATCACTTAACTGCTCTGCTTTTACAGAACAGACTTTTCCTCTTCTAATAATGTTAGTTATGAAGCTTATGTATTCTGAGGTGACATAATGGATGCTATTGTTCCACTTACGAAAACATTCGATGTTTACCAGTGTTGGTGGGGGGCAGCATATTGCATAATCCTGCTATACTTAACTTGCTGTTCTACATAATACAATGCTATTTCAGATACACTTCCTTTGCATGCCATTAGAACATCACTGTTTTCTTCTTCACACTACATACAGTAAAAAACTATTCCCAAATTTATAATAATCAGGAAATCAAAGTGTACCTCATTCCATGCCTTTGTTATTTTTAGAAAATGAGTGATAGCCTTCTTCAGCCTAGTGAGTATTCTTTCCAAAGAAAATCAGTCTGATTTTCAATATCCGAAAGTTTCAAATTATTACTTTTTCTCCAACAGGTCTCCTGTCTTTTATCCCCTGCAGAACTAATTTGGACTAAACAAAGACATAAGCAAACTTGTCAAACGTCTGGAGTGAACTTAAGAGCTGGTAGGTGGGAACAGCTCCAGAGAATAGAGTTCTACTTTCGAAACAGTCTTAAACACATCTTCCTGTCCTTTTTCCTCTGGGAAATGTAGATGAGAACCTTTCAGTTTGGTTCTGGATGCGCACATACAGCCATGTTAATAAAGACCACTGAAACTTAGTATTTTTCTGTTTTGGTATTTTGTTCTTGTTAGCATAAGCAAACGAAACCAGCAGACAAAGGCCTCTTTCACTGACAAAAAGCTCTCCCATGTCAAAAAAACTCTTTCTACAGAATGATAAAATTACATCAAATATTTGTTGCCTCCATGCAGAGATATATTAGTCTAACATTTGAATGATTCCTAGAATTTTACTGGTGTCCCCTCACCCCCATATTATTGATGCAAATTTTGTGGGATATCCCCCACTTCCCCCCCGACTCTCAACTGATGAAAATGTTTGGAATTGAGAAGGATTTTTCAGTTACTATAATGAGAGCAAAATTTAGAATACAGTAGAGATTGAATACATCTCACTGCTTTAGAAACTGAAGATCCCTTTTTCTCAGATGTGTAAATCTTAACAGATTCTATCAGGTTCAAAGCTTAAGTAAAGTACATATTCTAAAAGTTTTGTCATTTGAGGGACATTTAGCCATTTCTGAAACCTTGTGAATAAAACATTCTCTGCCTCTGCTTTACAAGCAAGGAAGCATTGATTTGGAGACAAGTGCTTGAAGATGTGCTCTACTGTTCATCAGTCTGAGGTACTAAATTACAGAAAGCCCTATAATGTTTCTCTCCCTCATGCCCATCCCTAACAAACTGCTTTACAGAAGATTTAAATTATTAATATTGCAACAATAAAGCTCACAGCTTCTACTCTGTTTCTTAGTTGGCTGCTCGATAGAATTCTCTCCCCACAGTTGTGGGCACACTGGTAACACATTAGCAGATTGGGTTAAAGACAAACCTCCAAAAAATGGTGAATATGGAAGAAGTGAAAACAATAACTCAGAAAAAAACTTGGAAACTGTTGACGTTAAGTACGTCTAAAGCACTGCAATTGAGGAAGGACCCCTTTGGGTGCTCCTTATATTGTCAGTGCATGTTTAATTTTGTCTTCCTTTGAATAATCTCTCTGCAAAGGAAAAAAACAACCAAGTTCACTGAATGGAGAAGTATCTTTGAGCCTTTTACAAACATACCTTTTGAAAATGTCTTTACAATCCACAGTTCTATTTTGGCTTGGACTCAGTCTTCTGTGACACATCTTTAAAGCTGTTTTGAGTTAGGAATACATATATATATTTAGCTTAGTATTGGCTGAAGATTATCCTGTTTCTGGTGGTCTACTCAAGATGGATCCAGTCTGTGAAAAATACCTTTCTAATAGATAGAAATCTGTCCAGTTTTATTATTTTCAAAAAAAGAATTTTTTCTGAGTCCAGTAAGGCTTGTCTTGCCACCTCATTGAAGGGTGACCCCATTAAGCCTCAGGATTTGGGAAGTATGAACAAAGGCTACTGCTGCTGTGAGTGCTTTTTTGATAAAAGTATGCTAAGAGTCTGCAAAGTGCAGGCTTACTATCCCTTCAATTTTTATTTTAAGTAGACATGCTCTTTAATGGGGCTCTTTAGGGGAAGAAAAAAAAAATCCCTTTTCAAATGCCATTAGTCCACAGCTCCTGTGATGTCCAGCCCCCAGCTAGACTGGGCACAACCCTGCCTGCCCTGGGGTCTCTGGCTGGTGTGCCCAATACTGTGGAATGGAATGGGATGGGATGGAATGGAAGAATAAATTATTTCAATTGGAAGGGACCTCCAGTGATCATCTAGTCCAACTGTGTAACTAATTCAGGGCTGGACAAAAATTAAAGAAGTTATTAAACACAGTCTTGTTACTAAGGACCTGTGTCCTTACATGCACATAAGCTGTGTCCTTTCCTTCTTGGAGCCAAACAGATTATGACTGCAGTTCTTCTTTGGAGGCAATAAAGGGCAATTATAAAAATGGAGAAATAACAAAGGATTTATTTGAACCCTGTGCTGTAAAGTGTGTGACCTTTAAGGAGGTCATATATAGCCTTTCTTTTCCCTCCCAGTTAGCTGTACTGCACATGTTGTCACTGCAGCTCACGTTCGGAGGCTGTGTTGTGCACGTAATGCTTCACAGTCACACTGGAGTCATCACTAAGAGCTGAACCCAGAAAATTTTTATGAGTTTGTGCCAATGAATTCCAGAAGGTTATGCTAGGCCCAGATGTGTTTGATGTTCAGACTGATGTTTAGGGAAAATCCCATCAATCAAGGTCGTTTGGTGTCCTGAGCTAAGCGGAGGAAACTATTAATGTTCAATGTGAGGATCCAGAAATTAAGTATGTGTTAAGAAATATTGAAGCACACCTATTCATGTAGTAGTTTTTGAATGCTAGGAATTTATATGGTAAGAAAAAAAATTAAATTCTTACTGTTATCTGCACACTATATGTACTATAATGTAATATGACATTAATTTACCTAATTTGATGGGTTTTTAAAATTTCTGTCTTAGAAGCCAAGGGATGTGAGAATTCTGTGCTACCTTCTGTTGAACCTTTAGTCTGAGGAACTGTAGGACTCTGTGTCATAAGAAAATCACTGAGCTCTTTTTAGTAGCTAGAAAGTCTGTAATTTTGATCTAGATTTATCTACCAAAATGATCCAGGAGGCAAGAACAGGGCCTCCCAATTGGCATCTGATTCTGGTTCAGGCATTCCCTGGCGTCTGTTCTGATTAAAGATGCTACGGGATTTGAACTGGGCTTGGCTTGATTGGTCAGACCCTGCTGCTAAAAACACCAAGGGTTGTGGGCCTGTGTGGGCCATTCACGTAAAATCTGGACTCAATGATCCTTGTGGGTCCCTTCCAAATCAGAATATTCCATGATTCTGAACTAGAAATGCTCTGCTGGAGCAGGAGTTGTCAGAGCTGTCCTTACCTAGGCTTTCTAGCAAGGTCTGTGTGTGAAAGGATTGGAAATATATAGCCCCTCCAAACATCCATCTGTCCTCCTATGAAATAGCAATAAAAAGCATATAGTCACAATAATATTTTGGGGGTTAAGTAATTAATGTGTTGAGTAGTTTAATGCAGAAGCACTTTGTTTGATTAAGTACTGATGTACTTAATTAGTTTAGGAATTTGATAATATTCTTTGTGGTCTCCTGCTGTGGTTCATTTAGAACCATTTTACTTGGTCTTCTCGTGGGAGTATAAAGGACATTGTGCCCAGAACATACTTGTTTCAACAAGTTCAACAAGAATACGGCCCTTGATTCAGTCCCACCAAAAGAGACAGGACACATTAGCTATTGGGGAATTTGCAAAAATATTGGAACCCCAGAGAAATAGTCATGCTATTGGGCAGGACTGTGCACGACTGTTCATAATTCAAAAGCAACTATCTCTTTTCCTAGCACTTCTCTTGATCCTTGGCCTAATAGTCTAGAAGCCTTTCTTAAAGTATACCTGTTAAAATTCCTGGTATATTGTCACCCTGGTTTTTCTGAGTTTTTTAAAGCCTTTTGATTGTTCATAAAATGGAGTCAGACCTTTTAGCTACTGTACAATATTAGGAGCACTTTTCACTTTTTCTCACACATGTAACATAAACAAATCCTTTGTTTTTCATTCTCTGTCCTTTGTTTGCATATTTCTAACCTGAAAACAGTTGTAACTGACAGTTGGTCTGGCCATTCAGCTGGGAGGTGATAACTCCAGAAGCCAACCCACAGCCAGACCCACAAATGTATAAAAAGTAAGAAATAAACAGGCAGAGGGGTTCTCCGCCTTGGCACAGCCTTGTGCTCTCTGAGAGGAACTCTCTGCCCTGCGAAAATCTCTCGTCTCCGTGTAATTGCTTTGCGCATCCCGGTCACAATATATAGTATCCTGAAATAAAGTTTGGGAGGATTTTACCTGACCTCCCCATTTAGTTCTTTGCTCCATTTGAGCTGCTTGGGAAATGCCAAAGAAATACAGACAGAGTCAGGCCCCATTCCTGAATCTAACTGCAGAAATAAAAGTGGTTGTATGTGATTGTGCAAGTTTGTACATCTGCACAAACATGGCTTAGTTTTCCAAGCAGCTCTTTTTACTGAATGTTGCACATATGGCACCAAGAAATGTGGTGCTGACTGCAAAATAGCTGGTAATCACACCAAGAGAAAAGAGGGACCACTGTCCTTATACATCTCAGGTGTAAAGAGAACTCTTTGGTAAATATTGCTGCACTTCAACAAAGGAACAATGGAGTTCTAGTCCCTTGTGTGATAGACTCAAGTAATCCTTGCTAATGCCAAACTCAGATTTTGGAGACAGCAGCCTTCTGTGACAGAGGCATATATACATTTTGATATGAAGAGCAGACAGTGATGTTTAACATTTGGTGAGAAAATACTACCTGCCCTGTTTTTTTCTACAAATTAAAGAGAAAAAGGAAGAGAGAGTATTTTTTGCTACAATGCAGATATATCTCTTCCAAACTGATAAACTCTTGAAAACTGATAATGCTTTCCACCTTTAGGCCATCACACTTGCAAAACCTTCAAGTATTTCAGCCACAGCAATAGTCCCCTTATGTCTGAGAATCATGTCTAACTGTAGGTGGGTCGTCACCTGTGAGCTTTAGACGTAGCCTGTTCATCTACAGAAACACTGAAACTCACCTCTGCTTTTAACTTTAGTGCACTTTTTATTCGTCCACTTGCCCTCATCCTCCTTCAGCTGTTAGCTCTCTTCCTGGTGGCTAGCATGATGGAGCCTGATTTCAGATTATGACTTCTAGATGCTATGGAAACAGAAATAAATATTTTTACTTTTTTATTATTATTTTTTATTTCTTATTATATAAGTGCATTGGTAACAATGCATGGCACAGGGAATGCAGTAATCGAATGTGCTGTGCAGAGCTTAGTCTTTGTTGCTTAGCAATTAAATGTATGCACGTTGCAGCAGCACTGACAAAAATGCTAATAAAAAGTGACAAGTTATATCTCCAGAAAAAATTACACTATTAAGGAAAAATATCTTTCAAAATACTGGAGCAACAGCAGATGGTACGTGTGGATAGATCGTGTCCCTCCTGAAGGAAAGATCTTCAGGTACTGACCACTAGAGGGGCTGAGATGATGGAAATAGAAGGTATCCACATTTATAGCATGGGCTACAGACACACAGTTGTGCAAACACCATGGTAAGGCTTTCCGTTGTTGTTGTTGTTGTTCCTTTATTATTTGTACTTATTTTTATCCATAAAGTGTCTAGAAACATGTTCTGTTTCCTTCGTTTCATTTTTCTCCTTGGTGTTCAGGTTTGCAGATTTTTCACAGCATTTCTGTCTATAGAATTTCTGACTTTCCTAGCAGATCCTTGTGTCACAGTATAAGGTTTTATTTATATAACGTGATGCAATCTATTGTGTTAATATGAGTAGGATTCTCTTTAAAACTGGTTTTTTAAGAATACTAAATTGCTTTTATTTATTTATTTATTTATTTATTTTTAATTCCGAGAAAACATGAAGCAGAGGAGCTGCACTGTAAGCTACATTCTCAAAAAAGCCCAGCATTTAAAGACTCCTTTCCTTGTGGGATTTGTGTGTTTAACCTTTTGCTCCTTCTCTCTCATCTTTAATCTTCTTCCAAAATCTGTCACTTGTGTTGTGCTCAGGTAGTGCATTGCTTCTTAGGCTGGTTAATACTGACTATACACTTGCTCTGCTGTGGATAAACACAGTAATCAAGGGGTTTTTAGCGCTTTTCCCAAACTGGCTTGACACACTGTTGCATGAAATTATTTTTACTACATTTAAAGAATCATTTACACGTTCAAAGTAGGTGCTCTTAACTCATTTATTAGCAAATATTTCTTGTTATGTGGACGACTTAAATAGTTTTTCTTCTAATAATTCTTTCCAGCATTTTAGAGCTTTTCCTCATTAGATTTCTGCTCAACAAAGTGCTGATTCTGCACTTGACAGTCTGCCTGCATAGTGAATTACAGGATCTGGGCCCAATTTTGATCTATTTATATTATAGTCCATTTCATTTTAACTGAATGCAAGTACTAATTTGGCTCTACTTGCTTTCAGCATTATCTCAAGTTGTGCCAAATCATCAGACAGTCCATTTGGAGTTTGGCGGGCTTTGCTGAAGCTCCTGCATTTTTGGTCAAGTGCTATTGAAAAAATGCTATTTATTAAAAAAAAAAAAAAAAAAAGGTAGCTTAGCTCTTGGCTTGGTTCAACAGTTCCGGGTCTTTATCTCCAGCTTTAGCAAATAAGATGGACCCTGAATCATGTTGTGTTCTGTGTTAACAAAATGAATCAGGCTTCTTTTAATTCATGTAGTATAGCCCTTAAGAAATAAAAATGAAAACATACAGTAAAAAAAATAGTTAAAAATTGGAACATTACTTGACTTCCCCCCCCCCCGCCTTCTTTATGATTGTATTCATAGAACAGTAATTGAGATAACACTGCACACAGAGCAATCCTGTATATGATGCAAGCAGCAAAAGGCCATTCAATGAGATTTTTCTGAGCTAGTCCACCTTATGATCACTTCACTTGTTCTGTATTTTTCCAAAAGGGAGTCTTTTAGCATTAGTTAAGCAGGCAGAAATTAGCTTATACAGATGCAACTATATTGCAACCCCAGCCAGTGAGGGTAAGGAAATGAGCATGTAAGATAGAAAGGAAGGAGAAGACCAGCAGATCATTCTGCTGAAATATTTTATGTGCATTTGGTTTTGATCTTTTTAACAGGATGTTTTACATCTAGCTCAGGACACTGAAACAAACATCCAGAAAAGGGAGGATTTGAATCCACTGGGGTGATATAAACCAAAATTTTCCTCTTCCTGCTACTCTAGTAAATGCTATCATGGCAAAATAAGCTCTGAGAAAATCACTTTGATTTGTGAAATACTTTTCTCCAAAAGGTGCATTTTGAAAGCTATTTCCAAATAAGCTGTGCTACCCAGAAGTAGCAGAAGTATTTCATGGCCTAGAAAGATTTTTTAAAACGTTTATGTACACCTTCCTTCCCACATTACCTGCAATGACATGAAAACATTGTGTGTGTGTGTGTGTATACATGTATGTATGTATGCATACATGTACATATGTGTGCATATATAATGCAAAGGGGGAAAGAAAATGCTTTATAGAAATGCCTACTTAAAATGTCTGCCTGAAAATGTATGCAGTATATTCTTTTTTAAATAGCCTCCTCCCGGTAGTACCTTCACTCAGTTTCTCACCATTCCCATACAGTGTTCTGTAAATACCCTGTGAGAATGACTAGCAGGGAGGATGATCTTGCATAACAGGCAGCTGACTAATTTAGACCAGGAACATTGATCTACAATGACTGAAATAGTCTCAGTCTTGTTCCGATTTCAACATTTGAAGTTTTGGCATCACACTCATGGATCCTTGTGTAGCTCAGTCACCGGAAGTCCCTGTTCATATATTTTACCATTTTCAGGTAGAGCAAGAGAAGGCTAAGCCATTCCAAATATAAAAAAATGTTAGGAGTTTTGTGTCATATGTGTCCCTGACACAGAGAGGGCCATGTTAAATTTTTGTGGACTATCTCTGCCCTATCTGTGTCTTAACATATATCATAGCAGGCCCTCTTCTCCATCTTTCTCAGCAGGCTACTTTTCCCTCCATATTTTATTCAGCTTTCTGAGTACTGTATCTTGACCTAAGCTGTTCTTCTCTTTTACCCATTTAGATTAATTCATATTTTCTGCCTCCAGAAGCTTATTGCAATAATGAAAGTCTGAGGTCCATCTCTGACCTTCAGTATTTTCTTCAGTTTTGGACCACCTGGTGAAGCTGGGGACTGTGGCGTGTTTCACAGGCACACTAATTGTGCAGTTTCTTTGGCCACCAATGTCTTTGAGACATTGATTTAAATCAGTGCTGGACACTGCAAAGCCAAACACCGCAAAGAGGCAGGACTTGCTTGGGGACTGGTCTGTTCTGGGTCTGAAGCCAAGGGATGAAGCTGAGCTTGCAAGGTGGGGATGTCTTTGAGCATAAGTAATTGTTAATCACTGGAGCCTCTTGGAGGTTAGCTCTGATGTTTTCATTTGATTGATATTCAACTATGGCAACATATTCAGTGCCATTGTACATGTATGTATTTGCAAACACATATGAGAGTCCACTGGGGTCCTTTGACTCCAGTGAGCTTTTTCTCCATCCATGCTCTTGCACTTCTCTTAGAAGAGACCTCAAAAAACTTCCAGTGTGCTATTATGCATGTGCTACATAAATAGACATACATCCTATATGCTTTGCTACCACAAAGATATGAGTCATAGCTGCAAGTAATTTTGTTTTGAGTAACAGCAAACTGGATCTGAATTCCTAAAGCAGGAAGAAATCAGGGAGGAAATGACTGTGTAGTTTGCTAGTTTTGTTTTCAGTCATGAATCCTGTAAAGTAAACAATGCTTCATGAAATGTATGCCCTTTAAAGAAACCCAAAACCTAACCTAGAATTGTAAAATATATTGCCTATGCATTTGTTCATTTGGATTTGCACTCTTATTGCAAAAATGCATCTAAAATGAGTAAAACATAGAGAAAGAATAAGTTAAGAAATGAGCAGACATTTGTGCAATTAATTGTTATAGGAAAAGGAACATTATTTTTTTCTCTCCCCTCACTCCCCAATGTATCTTGTTTACAATAATCAGCCCACCAGTTTTAATCCTAATTACTTATATGTAACTTGAAGAATACATCATCGTGGAAAAGGTAAACTAGTTTGAATCTAAATTTTCTTCCTCACTAACAAACACCGGAAGAAAGTGATGGGTGAAATTTAGGACACTATTGTATAATAAATGAGTAATCTGAGAAAATGTAATGCAGAGACAACAGTAGCTCTTTGCTGTGCTGTTGCTCAGATACACATCTTGTCTAAATCTAAATGCACAGATTTCTAAAAAGTGCATATTTGGTGATACATACCCCACAAGCCTGAAAACAGGGAATAGGAAGAATTATATTCATATAACCTTGCTGCCTATTTGAAAAAGCCCGTTTTGGCATACAATAAGCTACAGTGGTGTTAAGCTTGTAAAATTACATTGCAATACATGTTTTGGCCTGTGACTGGGAGAAAAGGGCTTTCAGAGACATCCACTCAAAAGCTTTTCTTTTTTCTTGATCAGTGCAGAAAAGAAACTCTTCCATGAGACTAGCTTGGTGCAGAGTCAGACCCCAGCAATAGAGCAGATGAAGTTAGACTTGCTTATAATTTTTAAAGTGTGTGATTTGGTGCTCCTGGGCTACGGATCAGTATTAATATGTGGTTGGAGATATTTTTTTATTGATGGACAGAAATGAATAGCTTCATCTTTGTTCAACATAGAAGGCTTTTGCAACATAACGGATTATAAACATTATTTTCGATAACCTCGCTTTTTGAAACATTTCTTTAACTTCATACTGGTGCTTTATTTGATACTGAATATAGTTGTGGTTATCAAGATACCTGTGGAAAATATTCTGTATTTCTTATGAGACATAAGTAGTAAAGGAGCGCAGGAACCCTTTTCCTGTGAGACCCATTCTTGCCATCAGAATGAGAGTAAATCTTCAATCTGTGTTATTTTATGGATGCCGCAGAATCAGTCTGGCAAGACTTGGTGTGGGAGACCATTCAAACTGAGAGGTGGATTTCAGGGAAAACTTGGCTTTATTTTCAACTGCTCAGCCTTTGCAGGTGAGGTGCATGGAGCTTGCTCCCTCCTGCTGGAGGACATCCCTGCCAAGAGGACAGCAGCTTGGAGAGCTATTTTGAGTAGGTTCTGATTCGAGGAGAAAGAGGTGTTTCAGTCGCAGTGATGCCATTTCCCCAGCTCAGGGGCTGTTTGCCTCTAGATGGAGCCGTCCACTTGCGTTACAGCGGCGCTGGCTAAAGCAGAGTCTCAGGTGCAGCGCTGCTCCTGGGAGGGTGCTCGGCAGAGCCCTACGGCCAAGCGGGTCTCCCTGTTTACAGCAGACTTTTATCCCTGCTTCCATCCCTAGGTATTTGCTTTCTCTGGTCCCTCTTCTTGTTCAGCCTTTGCAGCTCACTCCGTGTCTTGGCATCTTCCAGGCCTACAGAAGTCACTTGCCCCTCCGCATCTTCGTTTTCTCCTTAAATCTATAAGACAGCTGTGTTCTGTAAGATAGTAACTTTTTTAAAGCCGTGTTTTCTTTATACTGTGTACTCAGTTGCCGTGATTGTGCATCTCACTATGTTTGTCTGTGCTTTGGGTAAAGTCTCCTATGTGTTTGCAGCTTGGAATGATTTCTAAAGAATAATTTGTATCTTTACTGGTCATTTGATCCTCAGCTTGTATTTATTTAATCTGAGCAAGATCTGTGCTTGATTTAAATACTGTGCTATTATAAATTGCCTTGTCAGTGAGTTAAGATACTCTGCCATATCTTGTAATGCTGCAGCTGAACCCCTACATAAAACTGTATTTAGGGCTGACTTCTTGGTTCCCAAGAAGCTGGGGGTGTGAATTTTCATTGTTCTGGGTATAAGTGTTCCCAAACAGAACAAAATGTGTTTCTGTGCCAATCGGGTTGTAACATATTTTAAGCAGCATGATGTGGCATAGTTAATAGTATACAGAGGTCACTTTATTTTTTGACTTTTCTCCCAGGAAATAAGACAGGAGCACAAGTAAGTAAGCAAGCATAACAGAAGACAGCTTAAATGTCAGAGTAGCACTCTTCCAATAAATATCAGTCTTTTGGTGTACTCTCCTTCCAAAATTTTATAAGCTGCCACTAAACTACTTCTGTTTTTGTCAAAATCTGGATGCACGTGCATTTCCTAAGACTTCATTAGAAGTAAACCCTTTATCACATTCTCATTTGCATTGAAAAATTTTGAGCAGAGAACTTTTAATATTTTCTATGACTTATATAGAAATTGCTGACTATTTTAAGCCAACTGCTGAATTCTTTGAACTTTTAGGAAGTAGCTTCCCCCTTCTTTAAGGTATCTAGGTGTCATACATGGAAATGATACATGAAAAAATGACCACTGCTGATTTGTTCTTTCTTGTGACATTTAATATATTAGAAAGAGATTTTTATTATGAAAGTGAGAGATTACAGGGAAAAGCTTTATTTTTCAGTCTGGTTTAAGAAACTAATGTTGGGATTAGTCAGTATTCTGAGTTCTTACAGGTGAGACTTCTGGTTTGAAGTGTCAAGGGCAATTTGCATATCTATCTTTTAAGAAAGTATTTATGATTTTGGGAAAGTTCCATCAGAAAGTACCAATTCTGGGTATTGTTTGACTCCTTGGGGCTGGCAAAACTGGAAGAGATTCTGTAGGTTTGGGTGTCAAGGGTACTATATACCCTACTTCTGCAGTAGGAGTAAGCCTCTGAAGGTGCTGCTTCTCTACAAACCACAGCTCAGTTCAGAGTAATTCCTGCTGAAGGTGTCAAGTATTTTACCTGCACGTCCTGTATGCAGTGAGCATCCTGCTATTTCTGAAAAAGGGAAAAAGGGTTCTAAATGAAAGGACCTCACTGAGTGTATTGAAGAATAATAATAAGAACTTTCACCTAAAGGGAACATCAGCAAAATCACATCTAGGAAAAATAGGGGGAAGTAACTGAACCGATAAAGAATATCTTGATCTGTCAAATATGTCACACTAAAAGTAACTAGCTGTAAGGAGGTAACTGAGGTGAAAAGAAAAATAGGCTATTTGTATGTAGGAGAACAGACAATAGTGGTTCAGGGAGGTTTTCAAAATAACAGGTAATACCAGGGAGTAAAATCATTCAGCATGCTGGAAGGAACTTCAGTAGAAAGCTAAGTGAAGTAAAAGGATAAAACTAAGAAATGTTTTAAATGACTGTTGAGGGGACGGCCGCTGGACACAGTTTTAGAGACCTTGGTATACTGAGTGACCATGAGATCAGGAAATGTTACAAGCTCTGCCAGTTTGACATTTATATAAGAATATTGAAAGAAGGAATCATGCTGATTGCTGTAAGATAAAGCAAAGCAAAAAAAAAAAAACCAAAAAAACCCCCAAAAATTAATTTTACATAATAGCTATTTCTTATTATAAAGGGAATCCAACCACAGAAAATGAACTTTTAATTTTCTTCTTATTGGAAAGATTTACAATAATACTAAGAACAATCATCTGAATTTGGCTTGCTAAATCTCCAGCTAGTGTCTTTTTTCTGGCATCCTGTACCGTGTTTTCTGGTTTTCGACTTTGCTCTGGCCAAGAGCAGACAGCTGTTCCACACACACTGCTGAAGCTGGGGGTCTGCAAAACATTTCTACCACAAAGTTTCTCCTGCAATACTTTTTCTTACATTCAGATGTGGACTAATATGCCTCAGCTCAGTGTCTATACTTAAAAAGATAAAAGCAACACAGCTAAAAGGCTTATAAACCAAGGAGATTTTTCTTTTTTTTGTCTGAATAATTTTGGTGCATTTGGTGAATTTTAATGCTTATGGAAATGAAAGATTTTATTGGAGGCAAAGAAAGTGTAGGCAGTAACCATAGTGACTTCTACATGTATCAGCTTTTCCAGTGTGCTTCAGTTCTAGACTGCAAAATCCTGGATATCAAACATTTGTGGGTGCTTACTGGGCAGTCGTAATTCAGGATTGATGTAGGGTTGTTATTGTCCTTTCATAAAAGATTGGAAACATGGGAGCAAAAATCATTTGCCAAATTTCTCACTGAGGTCAAATCTCAATTATGAAAGCATCAAAGGGTGCCACTGTGAATATTAATGTTATTGCTGATGTTTTTCCTTTGCACACAGGCAGGGTTAAATAATCTGTTGGGGATGTGTGCATCTTTGTCATGTCATTTTCTGGCCCTTGGTCAACCTTAGAGAAAACCAGGTTTACAAATGTACTGTTATATGCTTTCTTGAACTATTGCTAGAGGATTTTACTTCTTCCTGCATTCCACTGTTGATGAGTAGTCTCACTCACATCGTCTTTCTGCAAGAAGCATAAAACTTAATGGAAATAATCTACAGAAGGGATATTTCTACTATGTTGTTTGCTATGGCTGAAGTAACTATTTTTAGTAGTCAGGCTAACCAGTAATTTCGATGCACATTTTCAGTCCCATAGCATATGCTAAAAGCCTCTGGATCTATTCAAGCTAGAACAAAGTTAGAATTTGTAGTACATGTCAGCAAGGGAACTTCCCTTTGTGATGTGAATGAGGTTCTCTGAAATGAAATTATAGGCTGATAGAGGAGGAAGGAGATCTAATTCCTATTGTATGAAGTTATGATATATTTGAGTACTGAATATTGCAATATTGAGTATTGTATATAATTTCATTAAAGTATTAAACTTTTTTTGTTGTTGTGTTAAAATGATGCTGTTTCCCTATCCTATGTTGTGAATATTTTTTTTTCTTCAAATAGGAAGCATTAAATAAAATTTATTTACTTTCTAAAATTAAAAAAAAAAATCAATTATTTTCTAAAATAGGCCTCATAAAGATTGTGATAAGTCAACACACATAATTGGTTATTTGGATGTGTGTAAATACATGCATCTGTTTACCTTTATTACTTTAAGTTAGCACATAAGATTGAAGAGAATTTGTGTAAAAAAATTTTTTTAAATGCATATTGTGGCATCCAGAGTATTGCATTTCCTCTCATTGTCACTATATTATGTTTTCCTATCTTGCTCAGATTTGTCAGTGCGGAAAAGTCATATAGGTGCTACAGGTTTCTCTGCCTCTGAAAAACTTGCCAATCCTACATTGATACTTTAGAATTTGACTTTTCAAATTTGTAAGAGACAAATCCATGTTCTTGTTGAGCTATTACACATATTCTGT
This sequence comes from Hirundo rustica, assembly GCF_015227805.2. Classification (NCBI taxonomy): domain Eukaryota; kingdom Metazoa; phylum Chordata; class Aves; order Passeriformes; family Hirundinidae; genus Hirundo; species Hirundo rustica. The sequence goes on along the minus strand of NC_053452.1, from coordinate 96,335,450 downwards.
ATGAAGTGGGGTCTCACAAAAAAGCTCTTCAAGAAGCTTTTGCAAAACAGATAGTAAGAAGAAGTCTTTGTTTTGAAGTCCTCTCAATTTATTTAAGCAAAACAAAAGGACTTTGTTTTCCTGGTTGTAATTCAAGTGGATGTGCCAAGACAGGTGTGTCTGTCTGAATGGTTTTCTTGTAATTCATTATTCCAGAATGCTCAAATGCATCATTGAATAACATTGAGCCCTATGTTGGTTTTTTTTTTTTTTCCTGAGAGCTAAATCATTCCATCTCACTTAACTAATGTATCGATTGACTTTATCGAGTCCATAATAGTTCTGAGTTTATGAGCTGTGATGCCTGGAAATGGATTAGTGCCATTGTCTCTGATTAGATAGGGCCAGAAGATGACTGTTTCGTCTCTCGGCAACATGTGAAGTTAGAGAATTTGACTTTGTTTCACCTTCAAAGCAAAGCTTATAATCAGCCACAACAAGGACCTGAACATGATGTCAAACCCATCTTTCAACTTGCAAATGTCCAAACTCTGGTACTTTAGTTGTTGCTGCACAAGACACAGTTAATATTGGGGTGACATAATAGCCATATTTGTATACTGGCGAACAAAGCACAGAATATGTGAAGCAGAATTTTATTTATGCACCAGAGGATCTAGACTGTGTTGCTACAGTTATAAAATAATCAAGAAATATTACTGAGACCTTGTAGGCTCTTTCTCATGGCTGTGACTTGGAGACAGTGCTTCATCTTGGAGGTGTCTCCTTTGGGCTCTCCAGACCCTCTGAAAGCTTTGAACTATCTGCAGCTGCATGTCTCCCCTCCTTTCCCAAATGTTTGTCAGGGGAGAACAGATGATTTGATATGAGATCTAACCTGATCATACTTCTGTCATCTTCAAGTCCTTCATCTTTGTTTTGTTTTTTCCATAGTTTCTAGAATGACTTTTTAGAACAGCATCATCAGTTTTGTCATGGTGTCTACTGGTTGTCTTTCAAAGACAACAGATATGTGTAAAATCAAAAACCAGATAGGAAAAGATCACTTTTTATCTATTTTCACATCCCTTTTTTGTCTATTTTAACATGGAAAATTGGGAAGGAGGAAAGGGGAAGTAAAGGCAAGGAACACAGGACTGCAGGTGAGGGAACTGTGTTTGACAAAGGATATAGACCAGAGAACAAAAAGACAGAAAAATTAAAGCCTGTCATTTATCACAAATTACTGATAGCTATTTCTGCTTAAAACAAAACAAGGTCATAAAACTTACAGAAACTTTCTGAGATTAGTGGTTTCTGAAGCAGCTTTACTTGAGAAAAAGTGTTAAAAAAATAATGTCCCTGTTTGTAAAGTTTGTCAAAATGAAACAGTGAAAAGTTGAGAAAGCTCCTAACTTCTCTAAGCTTACATATACAGGGAGGCTGTTTATTTTTCATTTGCAGTAATAATTTTGAGATACCAAGTTCTTGAGTACGTTCTGAAAATTCTACTGCAAGAAATGGAAGCTCTGAAAAGGAAGGAAGGAAGGAAGGAAGGAAGGAAGGAAGGAAGGAAGGAAGGAAGGAAGGAAGGAAGGAAGGAAGGAAGGAAGGAAGGAAGGAAGGAAGGAAGGAAGGAAGGAAGGAAGGAAGGAAGGAAGGAAGGAAGGAAGGAAGGAAGGAAGGAAGGAGAGGATATTAAGCCTTTAACTTAAGCTCTGTGGAGATGTTGGTAAGAGGAAAAAAGTGCAATTTTTGAAGCAAACTCATTGTCTTTCAAAGAAAGTGTTAGTGCTATATTTTTTGTATAAGGTCTTTTGGGACTGTCTTTCTCTTCATTATTACAGCTGTTCTTCAACACTTGCATTGAAAGGCAGCCAGATGTTTTTGCAGTCTTGCCTCCAAATGAGTTAGGGGTCATTGTTCACAAAGCTGTCCTGCTCACACATGCATCTTCCACTTTGATACTATCAAAATATGAAGAATTTCTGACATCCTAACCTGCAAGAATCCTCTCCTTTTCATGTCAGTGGTATAACCATACCATAGCTTCGCTGGTCAATGTTAGTACTATTTTATAGCTTTGATTTTCAATGAAGAAAACTCCCTCTATAGATCTCCTGTCTGCCAAAGGCAATGTTTTCTCACAATAGCTATAATTTATAGACAATCCAGACCTGAAATTCTCCAAGAATTAGGTTTTTAGACTATGAGGATGAACCCTACCAAACATCTGATCTCTGGAAAATCTACCAGGCATCCTACAGTATCAAGACCTATAGTAGAAGAGAGTATTTAGTTCCTGCTTATATTAAACAGTATTTTGTATAGACTTTTGGGCCACAAATGTTTCCATGCAGCTGCCCCTCAAAGAAGTGGGGAGTTCATTTGAAAAGGAAATGACTTAGTAAAATGCACAGTTTCACAGACAGAAAGAAATCAAGCAGAACTCTTTATGTTTTTCATCCTATTTCCCAAACAATTCTATTTCATTTAGAAGTGTCACTAGATGCAAACCATGATTGCCCCTTATCAATCAGCATTTGTGCTAACCAGGTTTCGAAAAGCAAAGTAAAGCCCTCCTCAAATTTTTTAGAAAATTTCTGCTCTCAATTATTTTAATATCCATATGGAAATTAAAATTGTGTTTTTGTTTTTTTTTTTTTTTTTTTTCCTATCAGAACATGTAATTTTTCATTTTGTAGATTTTTTTACACTTGTATTACTAATGGAATGTGAAATTCAAATTTTCTTTGGGACACCAGCATTGCAGCTGGTGGTATAAAACTGACCTTGTGAACAGAACTATTTTCTGATTATTTTAGACATTAAGTAATAATTTGTGATTATCATTCTTAAGAATTTATTTAGTTGTGATACCTGTAATTTATATTTCTATCTTTTTGTTGGGAAATAGGGTTTTGATGAGTATTTAAAAATTCACACTATTCTTCATCAACATTGTTCTAATATAACAAATTAAATATGACCTTACAAGGCTTTTGGGGCTTATGGCCTTTGAGTTTTGCATAGGGCTGTTGAAAAGCAGAAGTGATGAATCTCACAGGGATTTAAGGACGAATCTTTGCTTAGGTACAGAAATGTGATGCCTGTTATAGTAATGACTGTTCAATGGATCCCTTCAGTTCAGCTCAGCTCCTTAAGAGATATGCACACAAGTAGATCTGGATAAAAGAATGAGGATAAAACTTCTGGCCCTTAGTATCTTTGATCTTGGCTGCAAACATTATGAAGTATACCAGACTGAAATTTCCTTGTCCAGCACTCTTGCTTAATTTTCCTGTTTGTTTACTATAGAAACAAGTGGAAGTGCAAGTTCCTATAAAGCTTTTGCTTGTTTTAGTGACTGTGAGCCTTGTTAATCAATATGCACATGGGGTGGCCTAAGTAATACAATTCAAGAAGTATCACACAATTTGCAGTAGCTGTTTTCCTACTCGAAGTAGCGAAAAGATGGCATGTAAGAATTCACTTTTTATTTTTACTGATTGTTAGCTGTTTGCAGTTTAAAAGGACAGCATTGCAATTTTTTTGTAGCATAATTTTTTGTTTGTTTCATATTTCCCCACTAATTAAAATACATTACAATGATACTTACTGGAGATGGCAGGGTTTCTTGTTACTCAAACCAGCAGACAAATTCATTTAACTGAAACAATTTGTCTCTGCTTTAGACTCTCTACTATCAGTAGGTGTTTTAGGAGGTAACATCCTTCTGTCTCCTGCCTTTCACAATGGAGTTTCAATAATCTACTGGTGCTCTATAACTTAGGTTTCAACTCTAATTAGTAAAAAGCCCAGACATTTAAAAAAGATCTAGCCTTTCTAATTCTCTGCCCAGAAATGTTCAGATATATCAGCTGTCTGTAATGTCTGGAGAGATTTAGTTTCCAGTTATGGTAGAAAGAACAAGCCAAACAAAATGGAGACTATTAGGAATTTCAAAGGTGGTTTAAGGACATTTAGACTTATTTGTTAGGATATCAGGGTATTTTAAAGATCCCACATGTAAATGAAAGACCTCAAGAGGGGTAGAATATTCTGTTGTGTAGTCTGCACTTTTATCAGATGTCCACTGTACTTGCTTAGTATTAGATGTTGTGGCTTATGACAATCTCCCCATGGCCAAGTGCAGCAGCTTTGCTTTCACTGGGGTCATCCTTTCAGTATAATCCTTCAGGCCCTTCCTGAGACACCAGTATGCTTGGGGTATTTTCCCCCAGTATCTCCCTAAACAAATGGGAACTGTTGGAAATTATGGTCCATTCTCTTTAGCACTATATTTTATAAAATATAGAAGCCTTTAAGCACAGATCAGAACCATTGAGGCATCTTCCATGGGCCATGTTTAACATTCTTTGCATAGGAATGAGCTCTAAGCTCATCACTGTGTTCTTGGTAAGATCAAAACTAGGTTCAGGAAGAGTGGTGACATCCTTTAGCTCAGATGCTGAAAAAGATATTGTTTTAAGAAAGCACATACTTGCCTACTACATCCTGGGAAGAGCCTTGAAAGACTTTGTACATTAACAAAGAAATCTGACATTTGGTGTTTCCCAAGGCAGGACTGAATTTGATGAAGCAGTGATTAATTTTCTTTTTAGCTATTTTCTGTCTTTTTTTCTTCTCCTCATTTCCATTTCATCAGCTTTTATCTAGCCAAGAGAGAAACTTCTGGGCCATCAATCTCAGTTACATTCACACACACTTCTACTTTCTAACTGTTTCTTGTGTTATCTTTATCTTTTGTCATGGAAACACATGGAAAATATTTATGCCATCTGGATACACAGAGTATATGCTTTTCTATTTTCACCCAGTACTGAAATGAAGGGGTTATGGTATCTAGAGCCAAAGCTGTGCTTCTGTCTTTTCCTAAACAGCATATTTAAGGTGATCAGCTAGTGTTATCTTGAAGACAAGGATAGGAGGGAGGGGGGGAGGGAGAAGGAAAGAACCTGCTTGTATCTAAATGGCTATTCAGTGCTCTGAAGTTGTTTTCTCCAATGTTTTCAGTCTCTGAGGAAGGAGTTCTTCTCTTTAGGGTGCCTATAAAAAACCCATTGACTTCTGTGCTTTGACAGCATACTGTGTCTTGTAGCCATGGATGCTGTGTTCAGATTTTGCTTTCAACCTATCTAGACCTGAAGTGAGTCACTCTGGTAGGAGTCAACTCTGAAAGAGTTGCTTTTATTATTAAAATTTGCACTGCCTTGCTTTTGAGACCCTCTCTATGTGCAATACTGAAATTTAGTAGAGATCAGTCCCTGGTCCAAAGAAACTATAAAACAAAGGCAAAATATTAAAAGGGAATGTACAGTTGAGGGGCTGGATTTCGAGAAGTGGATTCTGTTTCGCTGGAAGTACTTCAGTGGAAATGTATACAAAGTCCTCTTGGGGGTTTTGCTCTTAAGCTTTAAAGTTTTCCACCCTGAAGCCCCAGCTTGACTGGTGTTCTGGTGAGCACTGTCCAAACACTAATGTGGATAGATCCTAATGCATCTCTTCCAGTGTATTAAGAAGTTGAGAAGTTGTTTAGATGCAGCTCAGTCTGTTCAAAGCAGGAGTAAGTAAACCAAGATTTGTGGAGATTCTATTGAAAAATGGCATCAGGTAATTTTTTTTTTTTTTTTTTTTTTTTTTTTTTTTAAATCAGGGGACCTTCTTCTGAAGTTCTTACCAGCTTCTGCCAGGAAAAATATTAAATACAAGTTCTTAAGCAATTTGCTTTAGCCTCTAGGCACAACTGGGTCCCTTGGGGAAAGGGTGGGTAGGCAAGTGAATGCTGCATCACCTTTAACTCTCCTCACATCTCTATGTGTTAAAACAGGCAGATGGAGACTAATTTCAGCTATCTGTATCAAAACATTTCCCAAATACATATATGTAAAGGCATGGTTTTTCTTAAGAAAATGCTGATGTAAGAAATTAAATCCATATAGCTAGTGCATGAAGCAAGCCTGTCTAGCAGCCTGGATTTCAAACACTCTAAGGGTAATTTGATACACTGTTCATATTCCAAGCTCCTGTGACAAGCAGCTGCTAATTCTAAAAAATATTCACTGAGAGTGGGCTAATTTGTGTATCACTGAAGCACTGGACCTTTTTGCTGTCAGTGCCCATTTAAAATTTGCAAAGAAAAAGGATATTCAGTCTTTTATTATTTGTTAAAAAGAAACTGACAGCTACCCTTAACTGAGAGTGATTTTGTTCATATCTACCAGTATCCTTGAGAGTGCCGAAGGCATTTGAAAAGGTGCCACTGCTCTGTCATTATGTTTTATCTGCCTTTACTACCACACTAGGGGGTTTTTTTAGCAGTTTTAGGTGTGGGGGTTTTGTTTGGTGGTGGGGTTTTTTTTGTTTTGTTTTTAATGAGCTTTACTAGAGGGGTTTAATGCTCCTTTTCATTAACAGTCTTTTAGGTGATTATGCAGGATTTGTGGTATCACATCAGAAGAAGCTGCTGTAGATTGATGGGACCCCATCAACCACCCTGCCCACTCAATATTATAAAAATTTGTGTCGTCAGTAGTCATGACGTTCTGTAGGAAGTTGCCCATTTATGGATACTAGAGCAAATGATATCATCACAATAGGTGGCTCCTGTCTAAATAGGATCATTTGTAAAATGAGATTACAGGCATTTATCTGGGAAACAGGAGACAGAGGCACCTGCTTTATGTAATTGATTTCCTGGGGAATTATTGTGTACAATAATCAAGAAAAATCTTCATTTCTAATTTTATTATGTGGGAAAAGAACCTTTCTTTTTTTCTGCCTGCATAAAACAAACCCCACTTCCACATGGAATAAGCTCCAGACCATGTTTTCTATTATGCTTGAATATATGGGACATGCATTGCAATCCTATGCTTGCCACACTGCTGCAGTATACTTGTTTTGCAGAGCTCTGTAGCAGGCTAGTCAAAGCTGTGACTAACCAGACCCTTGGATACATACTCTAATCTCTGGCCTTTATTTTTACAATGAATTTGATTTGTTCATTGATTGTATATTTTTTCTGATTTGTGAGAAGCTTCATGCTCTGTGTTTGGATGCTGACTGCAATACACCAATAGTCTTTGATACGGTAAGTCAAAGATGACTCATTTCTTACTCCTGTGCCTTCAATTTATACTTTCTACAACAGCATCTCATCAGGTAGAAAATTATGTGTTAATTAATGTCGAAGTAGTTAATTTTCAACAGATGCTAGTACCTTCCCTCTCCCGAGCACTTTGCACCATGTTTTTTTTCCTACTCATGAAAGCAATAGGTTTGAACTGTCTTTAAGTAAAATGCTTTTGCTGCGATATTTTTTAATAATATTACCATCATTTTACCTTTTCTCTGATTTCAACAATAAGGAAGAAAATAGATCACATGCAGAGATTTGGAACTTAACATGTGATGCTAGAATACAAGTTCTGTTCAATATTAACCTTTATTACAGTGAACACAATTGGAAAGGCAAGAATCTTTTCATGGATTTATACTTCAGATAAAGTAGAAGGGTTTCAGTTTTTATTTGAGTATTAATACAGTCAGATACATTCAGCTACAAGAGCCCTTATTTCATGTGAAAGCAGTCAGTTGAGAGAAAATGCCTTACAGAAAGACAGTTTTCTTTGTAATGCAGCGTGCAGAAGATTCAACAGTACTCCTTATCAAGTGCACTACATGAGATAAGAGCAAAAAACCCTACATATTTGCTGCACAGTAATGAGAGCCTTTACATTATAAAAATATTGCTAACAAAAAAATGCCATGGAACAGAAATATTCTTTAATGAGCTTTAAAAATTGCTGTGATCACACACATAGTATGCACTCCCTTGGATACCTAATATTAATTGTACAGTAAGGGTTAAGATTTGATATAAGACTTTTTTTTGAGAAACCTACCTTTAAGCAGAGGTCTGAAGGATCACTAGGTTACTGGGTCTCCTTCAGTAAAATTCATTCAGTCCTGGTTTTAGACTTGGCAACTTTGCAGCAAGCGAATAGTGTTCAAATGCCTTGAAATGTTTCAATATAGGAAGTATTCTCTGTATGTATTTTTCTCCTCATGCTCTAAACTTTTCAAATGCAGAGGTTTGGGGTGTTCCTTTTTCCATGAGTATCAGCCCTTCTAGTTTTGGATATGCCTATCCAAAAAATCAATAAATTTCTATGTTCCAGTATAGATTTCTGATGTGCAGGTAAAATAACTTGCTCTTTAAAAGTTTATGCAGGAACAAAGCCACAAAGGGAAAAAAGAGAGGTCTGTATAAAATAAGAACAAAGGTTCAGGCTGCTGTCATCAATTCACAACTTGTAATTTCTGTTGCCTTTTTACTGCTGTGGAGAAGTTTGAAGGTTTTATTTCTGTAGTATCAACACGATTCTTTCACAGGCATGCATTACTATCAGTTCCTGTATTTGATCATAGTTCATGGATCTATATCTGTCATGTTCCCCTGTCATTTGAGACAGACTACATCCTTTCTATTTAGCAACAAGTGACCAGCATGATCATGTAGTGCCCAGTACAGTACACTTTAAAAAGCAACTTCTGATATGTGAAAACTGTCAAACAATATTTTTGCTAGGTGTAAAAAAATCTGTGTGTTTAGCAAAGTTGGTGACTATTGGCATAATTTTTTGAATAAAACATGCTATTTTAAAATACTAGCAGGGAGATGAAGGTGCTTCAACACATGAGAAGATTAAACAGCAGTACTGAGCCTGATATTGTTTGCTTTTTCAAGAAAAAACACAGTATAAGGACTATTTTGTTCAAATAGTTACATAATGATATTAATATGTTTCATGGAAGCATTTTTACTGTAAACATTTCTTAAAGTGATCTAGAGAAATGAAAACATTTTCACAGATTTTCTTTGTGCATGTTAAGCGAAAGCTAAAGGAAAGTAGCAGATACCAAGTAGAGGCCAAATTGTATGCAATGTATTTCAGACATACAACTGTTATGTAGCTTAGCTGATCAAATCTCAAGTATTGAGTGGTTTGCAGGGTGCATCTTTTGGAGAAAAAAAAAAGTGTATTCACTTCTATTACTAGCCCACCTGCTATTTGGAAATCTTATTTTCCAAAACAAACAAACAAAAAAAAGCATTAATTTTTTCCTAGTTTTCAATCTATTATGATTTCCCATTAAAGGAAAGCAGCTGCTTTTCATAAATAATAAAATAATTTAAAAATAATAGAAAAGATAATCAACATAGTTGGAACACAAAGCACACTGAAGGGCACACAAATAAAAGCAACACATCCATTATGTTTAAAACGGTATATACAGTTCTTAAATTTAAAAGACTATATAGAAGGAGAAATGACCATAACACAGAGCATACAATGTTTCACTTGTGCTTTATCTAATAAGTTTTTAAACTATATATGGTGGAGTCATAGAACTCTGTATCATATATTACAACATGTTAGTTATGCTCCATAAATTTTGCTTATCATTTCTGGCGTTCTATTATTGTCAGCATGTTAGAAATCTCAGCTGTATTTTTCTAAAAACTTTTTGATCTATATACTTGGGATTTTTCTCTTAGATATTTAAGTTTTTGCTCTTGGCTTTGTCATTGCAGTAAATTTATGTAATTAATAATTTGGCTCTGGTTTCAAGGAGAAAAGCTTGAGTTTATGCTGGAGCTCATCGAGGAAAATCACAAATAACTGGACTTCTGTACATTCAAGTTTCATGAGTGTAGTACAATTGAGACCAGATAGATGTCTCTAATGTGAATATAAAGGGAGCTAAGTCTGAACACAAAGGGAAGAATATGGGATTCACATTGCTATCAAAAATAAAATTCTAATTAATTATTCTAGAGAAGTAAGGGAAATTAGATGGCTTTTTGCACTCATTAAAAAAAAAAAAAAGTTCTGTTCAGTGGTAAGTGTTTACTATAGCACAAGGTCCATAAGTGCCAGCTTCATTTTCTTTGGATACAACAGGCATTACATTTTTCCTTTTTATATATACTTCAGGAATTCTGCCCAAGAACAGTGAAAAGGTGTGGAGTACATACAAAAACACACATCCTTGGCTGGAGACCCCATAGCTAAATTAAGTTTAATTCCTTTTAGTTTCTCCTTGTGTAATATAAAATATTCATACCTTCAACAATGAAAGATTTGCATAGATTGCTGCAATACAAATTATATCCGTTGTAGAATTTAATTGTTTTTGACACATACGCTTGCAAAATTGATATTAAAGCCTGAAAATTTTACACGACAGTATGAATGCCAGCAAAGTAATTCTGCGCAGCGAGCTATTCATTCCCCTTAGCAGTACATCACCAAGGTACAAATAAGGTAACAAGTCTGTTACTGTCAGACGACCTGCACAGTAAAGCATTCAGTGATATACAGAGAAAACCACAAAGTAATTAACAGATTTCTATTACCGAAGGGAAGTGAAACTGCATCTTAGTTGCCATTAACATCTTCAGAGAAATGGAAGGCAAATAATAAATGCTACTGCAGCTTTTGTGGTAGCAATAATTATTTGCAGTATTAAAGTCAAAGATTTAAAGGTCACCATTGCCCATCAAACCAAAGAGAGAAAGAGATCCAAAGTAGAAAAATTATTTAGGGATCATACGTTTCCATGACCTCTGAGAAAATGAATTCTTTGTCACTAGGTTCAAGTTTTAGCTGATATGTATAGTAATCTGTTGTCTGTCCTCCCAGTTCTAAGCACTTGATCTGACATCTGATACAAGAGCAACAACATCCTTTAAAAATTTAAGTTCATTTTCTAGGTGACCTACCATCATCAAATCCTTGGTTTCCAGGGCCTGCACACGCTTCTGCTGAAGCTGATGGCAAAACACTTACAAGCTTAACTGGGATCATGATAAGGGCAACACACCATTTAATAACAGAGGCCAGAAAATATCAGGCAGCTTTTTGCTTGTCAGATCCAGGTGCTATTCCTATGGGCAGAAGTCTCACACGAAGAGAGGAGGAAGACTTCCAGACTTCATGTACTTTACCCACAGAGACAGGAGGGGCAAGGGCAGGCCAGGCACGTCAAGATAAAATATTCCTGCAGCACGGCACAAGTGGTAGCATGGCGAGCGTGTGGCTTAGGGCAGCCAGGTGCTGCGCCGCCTGCCTGCATGCAGCACCATGTAGCACCTGCTGCCAGGACCCCATTGGGGTCCTGCACTTCAAATGCCAGGATCTAAAAGGAAAGCAGGTGTTGGTGATCAGATGTTACTTCAGCACATAGTCACAGTCACACTCCCTCACTGTGGCTGCTCCTCTCTATGTGATGACAAGGAAACCCAAAGGGAGGTGTTTCATCTCCTACAGAAATTTTGCTGCGGGGTTGGAGGGGGAAGTGAATTCGGCACTGCTTTGAGGAGTGGGCCCAGTACTGATGTTCTTGTTTTTAACGGAATCAGGCACCTAAGAAGTACTTATTCTTAGAAAGCTTGTCTTTGTGCTGGCTTTCCTAGAGAGGCTCCCCCAAAACCTCATACCCCTCACATCACCTGCATGGCTAGGAGAGGGCACAGAACTCAGGAGCTGTTCTGTACATTTCTCCAGAAATTAATTTTTAATCCTCCCTTTTTTTTTTTTTTTTTTTTTTAAATCCACTTTTGGTCCTATTAATTGTATCAATGGCTCTTTAAGTGGGGTATTGTCATCTGGACAACTACCTTTGCATCTGATTTATTTCCCTTCCCTCTCTCCAACTGCTGATAGAAGTAATAGGCAAGAACTAAAAGAAATTAAAACCATATTTTTTCAGTTCACCCTGTGTGTTTGACAGCATTTTGTATCTATTCAGCCTCATTGTTTCCTCAGTGCAATCATTTGGCTTCTTCCCATTTGTGCAGCCATAACAGAAGCTGAAAGGAGAAAACATCTTAAACCAAGAGGAATAATACTGTAGTGTCAAAAAGATTGGCAGGCTAAATAGATGAATCTCATAGGGAATCTTGATTTTATTGATTATATGTAGTCAATGGAATCTTTCTCATAAATATGTAGTCTGCATACATTTTCATAGACTTAGTTAAAGCTTAAATTATACTTTACAATTAGACAATTAATTTGGGCTATTGCTCTGAACTGCTGTCTAAGCATTTATCTGTCCATATTTTAACCATACTGCCACATATGGAAGTTGTGATACCATTTCATTATTCCTTTAGCCGATTCATCTGAAGAGGTTCACATCCTGACACAGACACTTGTTCCTTCCCACCCTGTGCCCAAAGTGTGCCTGATTGTGCTGAGTTGGCTTTTTCTGTGGCCACACTCCAAACCATGGCTTTAACAAGACATTCTTTTTCAAAAACATACAGAGACAAGCTGAACAGGCCTTTTTATAAATTATATTCTTTTTTTTTTTTCCCTGTGCGTGTGCAGTTCCATTTTATTTGCATGTTCCATTTGACAGTTCCATTTTAAAGCACACCAGATGATAGCTAGGTTGATCTAGGGAAAAAATCTGCAACTAGGAATAAAACTAACTTCCAAAAATAATGTCTTAAATCAGATCTACATCCAAAGAAATATTAAAAAGCTTGCTAAGTTTTCCTGGTCTAAATGTTGGGTCCATTCTAGATGAAAACAAGCATGAACTTGAAATGCTTTCTAACCCGGGAAGCTCCATTTCCCGGGACTGTGCACAGCAACACAACCTTTAGTGTTTGGTGTCCCTTGAGGCTTGTTGTAGTGCTACTTTGATGGATCCCTTATGTGCCTGTTGTGCAGTTGGTGCCTGCTTCTTACCAGTCCCATGCATCCTGGACAGAATTTCCTAGATTTCCTATATAGGCATGTACTGCTTTGAATTAAACCCTTTGTGTCTGATCTGAGCATGGGGCTTTATGGATACATCTATGCTGCAGTAAGCAATAACATATATATATTTATAACAACATAATCTTGAGATTCACTTTTGATTTGTCTTGTTCTCCTAGGATCTCATGTCTCCTACACCTGTTCTCAAGCAGGGATGCTGTAATGTATGAGCAGGAGCAGGCATTTGTTCATATGCACACAGACATATACACACATACACAGACACACACACTCAGTAAGAGAGCCAGAAAAAGCAGTGTGTGCTCCCCTAAGATACTGCCAGATAGCACATGCCACAAGGGCCAGGGAGGACCCTAGAGATCTCCTGGTGCCTTTCCTCACTCAGCTCATTGTCCTGCTCCATGGCCACATATGCACTGCAATCAGTGCCCAAGCTCGGAGCTCTAGTGATAGACTTAATCTGGTTCTAACACATTTAAATGTGGGTACACACTTCTCAGTTAAGCCTTTTCAATGACTGGGTACATTTTAAATAACAAAATCAGTAAAAGATGGATTTTGGACTAATAATGATTGTATAGTGATGGGATTCTGAAGTGAACAAAACTGTTGACTAAAAATTCTAAAATTTCCACTCTTAATTTATACATGGATAATTAATAGCATCTCCCAAACTCTCACACAGGGCTGTAATTTAGCTGTCTCATAAATACTTCAGTCTTCACTGTTTTGTGCAATGCCACTGCTTTGCAAGCCAGGCCCCTGGGGGAATTTTCAGAAAAATAGCAAAACATTTGGCCACTTGTCATTTTGGCTTTTTGCCAGACAAATCCCTTTGATTTGGATATTTTTATTTCACTTATGAGATCATGCTATTAGCTGCGATAATAAAATGATAAATTACACAGATATTTGAGGAAAAAGAAAGAGCAGGACAAGTGTTTCAGGCACCTCATGAAGGGTGAAGATGTGACTATGCTGAAATTGGTTTTGGTTGTTGATAGTTCATACACTTTCCTTATGTCACTCCTCTGTAAAGTATGGATGGCAATACTTTGCCAGGTAGCAGAAAGCTGTGATCTTTGAGATAAAGGTACAGAAGTTGCCCCTTTGATATATTTGGGAAGCATGACTGACATAAATTATAAAAATTACATCTGATGGTGTTCATACCTGTTTCTTTCATGTTTCTTCCCCTAAGGAAGGGGAAATCATCCTCACAGAAGGGCAGATATTTACATTGATTCTCTTCTGTCAATACGCTGAGACTCTGAAGAAGTCCAGTGAAAATGACTGCATGCAGAAATTGGGGAAGGTACTTAGGGAACCTGGCAACTAATATGCTCTCTCCTTCAACGGTATTTTCCATTTCTTTAGATCTAAAACATAAAATTACAGCAGTAGTCAAGTGTGGGCAGACTTAAACACCTAATAAAGAATGCAGATTTGCATTAGCTTTCAAAAATTAAGGTTTTGAAATTGAAAACAGTGTGTGAAGACACACACAAATGGGTGGGCTTTGGCTTCAGACTGTTCTAAGGAAGTTCTTGAAAGTGCTACTCTTTGACACATTCTACACTTAATTTCATTTTAGTTTTGAAGCATCGAGAAATCCAGTTAGCCTGAAAGGTGCTGCATGTGGCATACTATATTTGCACGAGACAAAAAGAGGACAAATCCTATGCACAAGAAGCACACAGGCCTGGAAATTAACTCAAATATTTAAAACTGTATCTCATAAGACATTTGTTTTAAAGCTAATTTACTGACACTATTTCTATTTTACTGATTTCAGTTCCGAATTCTATTAACAGCTCAATATGAGGCGATCAGCTGCTATGTCTTTTTCCTTTAGCAGTGTCAATTTTATGAATACAATATGAATCTTTTTCTCCCTACTCCCTAAGGGTAAAGTAATATAATATAATGCTTTCTAGAGTATTCACTCATGTTAAATGGTCTTAACAAGTCAGTTTAACTATTTGTGTTCAAATGGGTTACTCTGAAATCAAAAGTGACCACATTTGAATTTCCGGGCATTGTGCCATTAAGGATCCAATTAGGGGTAGTCAGCTGGTTATGAAAAGATGAGATTTTGATGGAATTTCAGGCTGGAGGTCTGCACAGTTTCTAGTCACATGTGTATGGCACCTGTGCCCCTTCTCCACGGGCTGATGTGGTTGAAATTATTTCAGAGACATTGAAATCTGTGAACAGATCAAGACTGCATTGGATATTGAATAATAGAGATTCCTCCAAATAAAATAATTTAAATTAATGTTTTTATTCTAGTAAGTGGTCTTATTCACATAGCTGTGATATGTCATGAACAGAAAAATAACAATTGAGAACAGGATTGTGAACTACAGTTTCCAACACAAAAGGGGACCGTGGGATTACTGTGCTAGCAGCTGTTCCCTTTAAGTGAAGGACACTTTTACAGAGAAGTTGTACAGGATAAAAGAGATATAAAATAACAACGTGCTCAAATAAAGAGAAGTAGGGACCTACCAAAACTTTCCAAAAACTACAAAATCAATAGACTCAGACATCCAACTGAGTATTGTACAGGTTGGTTTCAAAACTAAGTTTGTGTGATTTTCATTTGCTTTTAGCAAAAGTATATAGGTCCTCATATTCAAATCAATGGGATACTTACTAGTAGACAAAACTGGATGTAAAATTACCCTGATGTCCACCTAGAAGACATAAATGTGGTTCTTTCTGCTCAGCCTATTGCCAGTTAAAGCAAAAACCTTGGCTCCTACTGACTTGTGAGAAGTACCTATTAAAAATTATATTCATGAGGTTATGGAGTAAACTAAGATGTTCAGAGCACCTGCTAGCATTTTTTCAAAAGCTCAAAACCAGGCTACACACAACAATAATGAGAATGCTCAATGAAAGTTTTAAAATACATTCTCCTAAGTTGACTTGGTTTTCCGCACATACTTTATGCATCAAAAGGAACCTGGACAAATCAGAATTACAGCAATCTTGTATCACCTGGAGACTTTTTCTGAGGACTTTTCAACAGTTTTCTTTTCTCTCTGTTAGAACAAGAATAAAACAAAAAGTGGTGTTTCACTAGTAATGGCAACACTAAACAAAGACCTTAGTATATTAAAAGAATAAAAAATATCAGGTCTAATGTGGTAGTAAGGTATAAGCAGCATATGCTTTTGAGGAAGGAAAAAAAAGTAAGCTCCTTGCCCAAGAACTTAGCATAACTCTGAACTGATAGCTCAAAGATCCTTATTTTCAGCAAGACAATGTTGATTCAGGTAGATTAATAAGAACATGTTTATGTATCATCTTTTCCTAGAATATAAGATTTGGTCTGTTGAAGGAGTTAGTGATTTGGCATTTATATGAAGCAGATTATCTTTTGAACTGCTAAGGCACTAGTTTAAATTATTCCAAGCTTACATCTGTAAGTAAACCTTAGTCTGGAGAATTGATTTGATTTCCCTGAGTTAGCTTGAACTAGATTGCTTATTCACATAAAATGGCCTGTTTGCCGTGTACTCAGCTCATGGAGTCCTTCTTTCACTTGCTCCTGATGTACTACTGCAGGGGTTAAACATGCAATTTTATTTTTCCAATTTTATTCATCCAATGTATTCTTCCAATACCAAAATCAGTTGTCTAGGCAAAATGTTGGAATCCACTTTTCTGTGTGCTATGAAAATTTTGCTAGATAACCTCAAGCAGATGAAGGCTTTCCTTGCTTTCAGCCTACAGCAAGAGAAAGGAGCAGCACTGAGCTACTTAATAATTTTTTGGAATATTGTTGCTATAAAAAATTGCTAAACATTCATCTGTTAACCTCTAATGTTAGCCATAAATTAAAACCTTTACAACTGTGATTTATTTCTGTATTGACTCAAAGCAGTACTTTTTATTTCATTAACAAAATATCTGAGGTGATGATTTAATTTTTGGAAGAGTGTGTATTTCTGATTTCAGTCCTTGTGCTGGGTTGACCTTAGTCAGCTGCCAGACCCCCACCCAGCCACATCTCATTCTGTTCCTTCTTCAGAATGAGGTAGGAAATAGTTTATGGAATGAGATAAAATAGATAGGTCACTTACCAATAGCCATCATGGGCAAAACAGATTCAGCCTGGGGCAAGTAACTTAATGTATTGCCAATTTAAAACAAGCTTGGATAGTGATAAGCAAAGAAAAATGAAAATAACTCCTTTCCCCGGTGTCTCCTTCTTCCCAGGCTCAACTTTACTCCTTTATACCTGGCTCCTTGGCCTCTTCCATCCACAGTGATGGGGAACAGGGGTTGAGGTCCATCCATAAAAACTCCTCTCTGCTGCTTCCCAACACACATTTTCCCTGTTGTGTCCTTCCATGGGCTGTAAGTTTTCATGACCAACTTGCCTATGCGTGGGGTCTTCACAGGTTGCATTGTGGCTGCAACACCACAGTCCTCTCCATGGGCTGCTGGGGAATTTCTATTTTTTGGTGCCTGGAGCACCTCCTCTCTGCTCTCACCTTCATTCCCACAGGCTTGGGTTGGGGTTTTTTTGAAGGTTTATCTCACAATCTTTTTCCTCACCACCATTTGTGCAGTGTTTTTGCCCTTCCTTACACAGCTGTCCCCGAGGTGCGCCCTGCCATGGGTGGTTGGATCTGGCTGGAACCGGCCGTGTCCGGCTGGAACTGGCTGTGTCCGGCCTTGGGCAGCCCAGCCTCCCCTCCCGGAGCCTCTGCTGCTGCCAGGGCCTGGGCACCCACACCCTGTACAGTGCCTTTTTCCTTGGAATGTTTTAAACAGAAAGTTTGTCATTTATCGGATTATGTATGGAGCAGCAGTTTAAAAAACCCCAGGTCGTATGAATGGGGTGCAGGTATGATGTGTAGAGGAACCACCAGAAAATTAAATCATGCAAGCTTTTGGATAGTGGCATCCTGTCTTTTCTCATGAGGAGTGTAGGGCTGACCTGCCTAAAAAAATGACACCTTGGTCTGAAATTTAAAAGTTGTTCCAAAGTTCTGCTGTTTAAAACCTAATCTATTTTATTCTGTCTCTTTTGGAGACTGAATTACACTTATTTTTAAAAGTGTCAATGAAAATTTCTAGGGGAAGAAACTAATTTTCTTGTGAAGTACTGCAAAATAACTATATTTTGATAAATTTCATAGTGTTTCAGTTAATGTAAATGCTTTTTGAAGTATTATTTAAAGAAAAGTCCTCAAGTTTGACAGTGAGGAACTATTTCAAGGCATTTAAATTCTGGGTAAAATGTATCTATAGAAGAAATAAGATTCATGCCTTCTTTTTTTCCATCTTTGATACGGTCCAGTCCATGTGAGGTTGTAGGGCATCCAGCACAGCAGAAATCAGAGCAAACGGGCAGCACAGCAGCATGTGTGTCTCTGTGCCCTCATCTCAGCCCAACAAGTGCTAAGAGAGGGGACCAGCTCCTGCTGCTTATGGGGAGAACCTCTCAGGTTCAGGAGAAATGCCTCACTGGCAGACAGCTGGTGCAACTGCTTTCACGGCACTGCACAGCAACTCATCCTCCAGGAGCTCTCCTTGGACGGGAGCACCAGGCAGCACAGCTCCTTGGCAAATGGAGGTTTGACCACGTTTTTGAATGTGAATTGCTCCTCTGCATATTGGTGTAGATTACATTCCACGTCACTTTGATTTCAGCTTGATAACAATGCTGAATTCCTTCCTGTACAGTGCATCTACAGAGAGCATGTTGGCTCACATCTTCAAAGAGGCCCCATGGCAATGGCAGAACCATGCAGTTGCATGTTTTTGAGTTGTCTTTGGGCAGTGACACCAGTGTAAGTCCACAAAAGTTTACATGTAGCCTCATGTAGCCTCATAGATGTGAAAATGAACAGTGAGCTTATTTAAATGATGATTTTTATGAAGCCAAGTCTAAAGTAAATATCCAAGAAAACGATATAATACCAAAAGGAAGTTAGACACCAAAAAATAAGCACTTCTGTTATCTTGGGACTATCCTGATGACAACAATGTAGAAAATACATGCCAGTGATATGTATAGTCTGTGCAGTTTGTAATACAGTTAAATTATCTGAATAGACTCACTCAGAACACAGTATGCAGGGCTCATCTTTTTTAGCAGGTGTGCAGATACACCTTCTAAAGAAGCCATTACCATGCTATTCACAGTGATTCATTATGCAGGGGCACTGAAATGCAAGTTGGAAATGTAAAATACCTGGTACCTATTTCCAGTAAATGCCTTTCCTTTGTAGGTACCTTGATTTATCTATATAAGACTCTTCCAATTATTGCTACTATCTAGGTAATCAGCTTTCAAATTCTACGAAATCTTGGATTTTGCTGCAGATCTGTCATGCAGTTTCAGTGGGACCGACCACTCTTTTTTTAGTGCAACTTTTTAGCAGGTTTTTTAAAATATCCATTTTTCATCAAGCATAGCTCCAATACTCACTAGTGTGAAGAGATAGCAATGAGGAGTACAAGTGAATGTGGTCTGCACTAAGATGCAGTGATGGCACGAGATCAAAATGTTGGAGAGCTTTGGTGTACACTACAGGAACTTTTGCCTTAAGCAATTCTGCCTGTGGAATGCCAATACTGATTTCAAACCAAACATTGATTGATTGATTGATTGATTGATCATATTCATTAGCTCTGGCTTCAGGCTTGGTCAAAAGCCTCAAATTACCGTGGGTTCCCTTTCATTTATTTGACTTAAAATAATATTCATTTAGCCATAATACTTCAATGAAGGAGGAAGATGTTAAGAAAAGTAACTCCTGAAGGTAGACTAATAGCTTGCATACAGGCAATTAAACTTACAAGGAGATGCATATGGTGCAGACTTACTCTTGCCAAAGTTTCACAAGCAGGCATTTCCAGATTCTGGACAAAAATGCTGCACCACGCTGTGTCAATCTGTCTGTGCCTAAGGCTGACTGTCTCTTGGATGCATGGTTATTCTTTAATACCAGGAGCTTTACTCAGGCAGAATTACTGTGCAACATATTGTGCATCACTGTGCCTTGCTCAAAGTGCTTAGGGATAAATGCAGCTCTGGCAAGAAAATGAATGTGTTCCTTTTCTGCTTTATTTTATTTTAATTAGGGAAAGTAGTAAAGACATTTAAAGGAACTTGCATTACATATATATTGTTCAAAACCCCTAACAAACTCACTCAAATATGCTCACAATCAATATTGTATATGCCAAAGTGAAAAATAACTAGAAGAAGAATATTGCACTAGGTTGTCTTGGATGGATTCAAGAAATATATTGTAAAACTTTTATATTTACAAAATACTCTCTCCTAAGTAAAATGTGTTACCTGCAAATTTTAGGAAAGTGAGTGAACTTGCAATATTTATCTAAATTCACTGTGTCCTTGATGTTAATAATTGAAGAAAATCTATGCACATATATCTTTATATGTATACATACATATAGAAGCAAAGTAATGTGAACCTGTTACACACTACACCAACCTGCCTCAGTCATCCAAGCACATCTCTGAAGTGAGGAAAGATCATTATCCTTATTTTGAGAATTAAGCAGAGACTCTGACAGTTCCTCCATGTCCTCAAAGAGGCCTTTGGCAAAGTATGAAATTAAACACATTACTCACCAGTCTTTCACTACAGCCAAAACCACTGACCTGAATGATGGACACACTGCAGAAGTCTTCATTCTTTCATAGCAGTTATTCTTGATTTTTTCCTCCACATTTGATAACTGTGTGTGACAAAATTCTATGACAGCCAGTATGACCAATGTGTTTTCTCTAGTAATTGCCCTAAAACTTCATATATCCTGTGCTGACTCAGACAGCCTTGGCTACCCAGATAAATTGAATCTGTGGAAAATTTGGGTCTGTATGCATCTATGGGGACAGAAGATCTGACAGAGATCTTTGATCTCACTGTTCTGGAACTACAATTAGGAACATCCATCTGTGACCCCACTGCTATACGTCTAACATACTCCTGGGACGAAAAAACTTGTAGGAGTCATTACTGCAAACTCAGTATGTATTACTAATGTCAAAACCACACTGAAGTTCCATCATTGCATAATGCTGGTATGTGCTTTAGATCTAATATCACCTATAAACAATGGCAGAATAAAGCATTTAGTCAGAGTGTTTGCCTAGCCTCCTATAAAGTATCATAATTTGTAAAAATAAGTGTCAAGCATGCTTGACAGATAACAAAAACTTTATTGCATAAGCTATAGCTAATTTTCTCCTGAGATATGTTGACATCATTCCATCTAATTTAATCAGAATTTGCAGTAGTATATGATGATGGTGTATACATCAGCAACTGTGTATCAGGTGTTGTGCACTCTTCCTTTCTGAGTGTTATTTGTCACTATCCCATCAATCTTTCATTAATAAGTAGCACAATAGTGAAAAATGCCAGTCATTTCCCTTTCTCATTGCCTTCTTTGGGAAATGGATAAGGGGCACAGGAAAGGGGGAAAGACTTCAAACTATTCTATCCTTTCCTCATTTTACATCAGTGTCTATGAGGATTCAGGAGTCCCAAAGCTGTGATTGCAGTGAAGGATGTGAAGGCAGACTACTCGTGATTACACAACTCTTTTGTCTTCTCCTTTACATGCAAGATAGAAGAGTTTAAGAGATTCCTTAAAGGAGCAGCCTAGTATTACGTCCTTCAGAAAAAACATGGTTTTGTTGGTGTCTCTTATTCCTAGAGTAGATTTTACTTGTCTGAGAAATGGCCTTAATATCATTTAAGATGATGTGGACAAGAATGGCACATATAAGCAAAGGTATAGGATAGTATCACTGTTTATCCAAAATCCAAAAGTCAATTACAGGGCCATTACAGCCTTCATAAGACCAAAAAAAAATTTTATCTTTTTAATTCTTATCCTCCTTCAAAAAACAATAGCAGTATCAGCTGTTTTTCATAATCTTCTGTATCTCTTTTAAAATAATTTCTTTTTCCATGTGTACCCATCGATTGAAACTTTTCCTGTGCAGGCAGCACTTTGCATCTATGAAAGATCAGGGACTGAGAGCAAGTTCAGTGCTTTCAGCTCGGGTGCACAGATTGGAGAAACTATAGTATAAATGAGTGCATATCAGTTCACATTTCTCTGGATTTCCTTCTTTTCACATATGCTAAAAAATCACAGATGGACATAAACATTTCATAACCACTATTCTATTTCGTATCAGTTTTGATGCAAGATGCCATGCTTTGTTAATTGAAGGATTATTTCTGATCTTAGATGCATCTTGATGCAAAGAGCTAGAGAATAAGTCTGCATCTTCTGGCAGAGCTCTAATACCTGGATATTTATTATGAAGATCATACCTGATTAAAAATATGCATAATACTTAGTCTTCAGTGAGACCTCTTTTTTTTTCCTCACATGGGTGCTCTGTACAGAACTTGGTTATATGTGACATGCACACGAAAAAGGCCCTAAATAACTGTTTTCTCTAGCCTTTTCTTTCCTTCCCACTCATTGAGACATCTTTTTAGAACCCTTAAATCTTGTCTGCAGCTGGGAAGTCTCATAGTTATCCATTTCCTTAGTCCTTATCTTCCTTAAAGTGGTTAGTTGCTGTGGAAGGGCTGGATCATCACCATATCATGACACATGCTGTCACCAGGAAAAGGACTGGTTATTCTTGAAGGACATTTTCTCTTTTGATATCAAACATGCACTGTCTTAATATAGCCCTAAGAGAGGCTCCTAATACTGTAGGGGCCTCCAGCTACGATTTAATGACAGTTCTCAACTTCAGTTCACTTGTGTAGCACAAGTACTTCATCTGTACCCCAGGCCACGGAAGCAGCATGACAGATTTTCTTCTCTTTTGAGGAAATGGAGCAGAAACAACTTGATGAGGAAACTGATAATTTCCACAGCATTTTTGTTTCAGTGGCAAAGGAGGTAAGAGGTATCTTCAGTACCAGGGACCTCCATGGATAAGGAATATCTTATCTTTAGGAAAAGAGCTGAGGGGGCTTGGGGTTTGTTCTGAGGTGGAAAGTCTGTCCCTGAGACTTCACTAGCCAGTTCAGGGCATAAAATCAGGGAACAGTAGCCCAGCCTATGAAGCTACCAGCTGGCATATATCCCATTGTCCCATAGGAAAAAAATCTCTGCCTATAGCTTCAGGTTTAGCATATGGAGATGAGACTTTTTTAATCCATCCTGTGTGTGGGTTCAACTTCTTAAAAATAGTTGCTGCAGCTGCACACTTTGAGTCCCTGTTCATTTGAAGTAGGAGGGATGCTGAGCAGGTTTACAGCACAGTGTCTTGAATCAATGTCTACCCACTGCCTTTAATTCTCCTGAGGACACCTTTTGCACAGGCCAAAAAGGGGTTCTGCTTATCAGCCAATATTCATATGAATGCATAAGCACTGTCTACAGCAAGTGTGAAAATGCTACCAAGAATTAAGAGCACATTGAATAGACCTTTCAATTATTCATTGAGAGCCTACTTATATTCCTCTTTGGCATTATACTTAGAAGGGTAACAATGTGTTTTCTACAGATTTTATGGATTAGAAAATCATAGGATTAGCCACTCCATAAATTAATCCTAATGTATGTTAAGTAACTAATCTAAAAAGGGATGCTTCCCATATAGGAAATGAATAATTAATTTTGTTTTCCTGGTTAAAAAAAATCCCTCAGGTGCTTTTCTGTTTTCTGCTGAAGCTGAATTTTTTTAGTCCTCTGACAATGTCTTACACCCTCCAATATGTCTTGTTTCTATGGAGACACCAATGAACTGCAGCTTACATTCTTCTGCATATCACAATACAAGGTTGCTTCAGAATTTTCCCAGTGTTTCACTGTATTCTAATTAAAAGATTAAAAACTAATCAATAGGTTCAGTACTCTTGTGTCATGCACTTGCATGCATGCACAGGCACATATGATCCCTGTGACTGTGAGCCAGCCTATAAACACAATGTATGCTTTCAAATTTTTAGTTTAGAGAACAACACATTTTATATTGAGGCTTATAAGACCAGAATTCTGAGCTGTGTCGGATGGCAGTGTGGGAAGATAGATATCTTGTATGCAGTAGATGAGATGGCAGGATTTTATACCTCATGGTTTTTAAAAAATAGGAAGGATGCGTGGAGTTCTGGGGTGAACGTAAAATATGTCATTTGGTTCTTTGAATTCTATTAATATTACCTGAGATTAATGAATTCTGTTAATATTATCTTATATTTTTGTTTGCCCTCCCTCATAATTTTTGTGTGAAATTTCACCCCTCATCCCTCCCACATGAATGATCAGTTATTGCAGAATGGTTCTGTAGATCTGATTGCCTGAGCCATGTCGTTCCTCTGCTATGAGTACAAGGATTCCTCTTCAGGGCAGCAGGAAGTAAACACTTGTGTGGCAGAACACGTGTTAGCAAAAAGCCAAAGGAAGAAGCTATGTAAATTATTTTGTTTATTAATTAAAAATGAACTGTGAAGTAAGCAGTATTTTTAATTATCAAGAGCCAGTGAGACTGAAATGATGCCAGAAGTTGTATGCTACCGTTAGTGAGCCTTTGAAGTCAATAATAGGCCTATTCTTCCTGCAAGGTGGCCTGAAGTATTTTCCCCTGTTAAATTGAACAGGTGAAATAGAACCATGCTGGTCCTGGTACCCTGAGTTTGGTTGGTTGTTTTTGTTTGGTTGGTTTTTTTTTTTTCCTATTATTATTATTATTATTAGCTTATATTATGATGAAATAGATTTCCAGTAACAACTCAAAATCGCATTTTCAGAGACCTCATAACAGATAAATGTTTATGTAAACCACCTGCTGATGGCAACAGATTACACCCGATGCTCAGTTTGTGTGCTAAAATGTATCCTGAGTAACTTTTTTCTCATTTTTTCTTTGTGCTACTCAGCAGACTGTATCCTCCTGCTGTTTCATATGTTCATTTTGATCTCCTCTATGTAAAGAGTTGGGGTTTTTTAAAAGACTTCTGAAGTTAATAGTAGTCATTAATTGTACTTAAACAATGAATAATCCAATAAAAAAATAAAGGGTTTTGATGATACTTCTAATATTTTTTGCCAATATTTTTGTATTTATGCAAATACATGCATTTATTACAGATATATGTATGTTCGCCTTTCCTTGCTGTTTTTGTTGTCAAACTGAAAAAGTAAAAACCCGATTTTGCCTTTTATAGACATGACTTCAGAAAGAATGCTTTATTTGAAGTCTATGAACATGCATTGCACCCTCAATTTTTAAAGTATTTTTGTTAACAGACAAAAAAATAAAGTTTATCTTCTAAAACGTCCTAAGCATTACTGCTTTCTCAAGGACAATAATTGTAGCTATGCAAGCTAGCACATAACAGTTAAATATATCCTTGCTTTTGACAGAAGCTAGTGGAGTTGGAACAGGGATGAACATAGCTTATTAAATATAGCTCTTATGAAGACTGCTCTATAATTACTGTGACTTTTCTTTGTATCATTATGATCATAGGCTGATGAAAACAATGAGTCGTGTGCTTTGAAAAGGCCAAGAACTATTCTGCCAAATAAAAAGGATTGTACCTAGAGTAACAGCCCCTGTTAGTTTTCTTTGAGTAGTCTATGTAAATAATATACACTATAAAGGTTAAATAACTTTCACCAAAGCTCCTTCTTCCACTGATAAAGAGTTAAAAGCTTAGAGGAGAGTGCTTCAAGGAGGATCAAGAAAGCTTCATTCCATTAAATCAACTGCATATCCATGAGCAAACCTTTTGATAGTCTTTTTAATTGAGAATGGTTTTTTGGTATAAAAAGATATGCTGAAATTTTTGACTGTCCGGAAGGGTTTTCTGAAAACCTCAGAATGAAATGACCTATATACTCAAAATACTATGATTACAAAAATGCCTGATTGTCCTTTTCAATCAGCTCTGTCACTCTTCAGATTCAAAATAATTCTGGGGACCTGAATTACAGTATTTTTCATCTTCTCTAAGCCATGAGAGATTTCTGTGGTCTTTGTCCCTAAAAGAAGAACAAATGTCAAGTGTATGTTCTTTTGGTCTAGATTATATCCATTTTTCCTGGGTCTGGTTGATACGACTGGGGAGGCAGCAGACTCTGATGTAGCTGCTGTGTGTCAGGAGTAGTGTACTTGAGCTTTTCAACAAAGACCTTGGTAAGTGCCAGAATCCACTATCTTCAAGAGTCCCCTTGCTTGTGAAGCTTTCCCCATGTGTACTTACTGAAAACTAATTTTTTAGAGGCCAGAATTTTGATATTAAAAATTCAGCAGCTTGTGTCTTCTTTGTAATGAAGATTAATAATTGCATTTTCTTATTTTTAGATTTCATGAGACAATTTACGTTCATCAAAACTGTGCAGTATTTTTTCCAGACTTTCAGTATTAAGAAATGTGAATCAGTAATTTCAAAGATAAAGCTAGGGGTTGAGAATTGTTGGCGTTCGCTGTCGTGCTCACAGAGCTGGAAGGCAGATGGGGCCACCCTCTCTGAGATCAGGGATTGGTACACTGCCTTTTCAAGCGATCACTTGACAACAACTTCTGTGAACCAGGCCAACTTTATATTGAAGGCATAAGGTTCTTTGCCTTGGCAACATGTACTGGAAGACTTATCTTAAGGCTCACATTCCTGATGGTTGTTATTTACCTTCTCACTTCTAGCCTAATTTATTCTCAGTTAGTGTGTTTGCAGGTCACCAGTAACTATGCAGGTAAAATAGGTCTTTTCCTTCTCTGTTTACGTTTTTTTTTGTGTTTAACAGACATGTCTCATGTTTCCCTTAGTTATGCTGGAAATGTATTTGGAATTGCTTGTGTCTGTGGTACATTTATATATATTCTCACTATGTGTGTCCATTTATGTAAATAACATTATCTTCTATTTAATATTATGTTTGTTATCGCATACTCTTCTGCACAGCCTTAAAGCAACCTAATTGTTTTATCAATTGCATGGAGTTATTTCAAAGATCTCAAATCTGTAATGGTAAACTATGGTATAAAATAGTGAGTATGAAGAGGTAAATTGAAACGAGAACTGTAGTAAGTAGTTCAAACCCCATTCTGAAACAGATACAAACTTTACAGCAGGTTTGGTTTAGACAAAAGCAAATACATAAGCAGTCAGACTTTCTATGCCAAGGTTTCACAAATGGCTTTCTGGTAATGCCATAATTAAACATCAGTCAATTGAAAAAATAATGAATTAGTGAAACCAATTAAAAGGAATTATTTTGACAAATAGGCTTTTAGACCTTGCTGCAGAAACCTTGTGTGTCTGATGACACATTCCAGTTGTCCAATGTACTGCTATAATGATCGGTCTCTGTTTCAGCCTTATTTAACAGTTTCATTAATAGTATTAAAGAAAGCAAGTGAACAGCATGTTAATGAAGTCAGCAGATGATGTAAACAGCAGGAAACAGAAAATAAACGATACTTAGAGGTTAGAAACATGAGCAGGAGGAGTTATCAATGTATCATATTCTGATTGAGAGAAATGAGAAGCTAATGTATCTGTGATAAACTAGCTCAGAACTGATTTTATATGCCTAGTACATATTAATTAAATACACATAAATATACACATTCAGTTACACTAAAACATTTTATTTTCTGGTTGTGAAAGGTCCAGTTTGTAGTCAGTATAATGTCTAGAAGGGAAATACTATCTTTGAAAGAGTGGGCAGATAGATTGTGTAAAGGACTAGACGTGTAATTGCTGAGTTTCCCACAAAGAAGTAGATTGTAGGAGCAATTTGCTGTTGTTCAAGCAGGGGTTATGCAAGAGGAAAGACTGAAATGTAATGAATAACAAAAAAGCAATGGAGAGGAAGGCTACTCTTTTCCACATATCTAAAATGTATAAGCATTTGGAAAAGATATGACATATTTAGCATTAGCACAAATTTGATATCTTATCAGGAAAATGTTCTTTATTAGATGAAAGCAACTTCCAGCCATACTAAATCAAGATTAAAAAATATATACATACAGGCTCTAAAGCACAATTTAGTGCAAATTAATGGAAACCTAAAACAGGCTGTGGGCTTCCAGTCCCTTGCATACAGAAATGCCAAGTCTCTCCAACACCCCTCGCTGGGAATGTATGCTGCCGAGTTCCTAAAGATTATATCTAACCTATACTTTTTCCCAACAATATCCAAATAATAGGATAATTTCCCAATTGCTCCATTCAGCAAGCCCAATCCCACACAAGCTCTAAAATACTTCCCCTTCCCCGGTGTGGTGACATGCACGCTGCAGGCAGACTGACAACTACCTCCTCCAGTTGGAACATATAATCATCAATACCCTTCTGAGCTCATTTAAATTGTGACTAACTTAAGCCAAAGCTCATACATTGTCAAATCCCACTTGGTGAGTCTTGTTCCTGTTCCAGCTGGAGACGGGCCCACGCTGGAATTTGGGAATCCAGTTTTCACGTTCCAAAATTGAACAAAGAGACTCGGACTCATTTCTAGTTTCCTAAACTGCACTCATGTCTGTAAGTAAAATGCTGAAACATTAGTTGTCTGGGAAAAATAAATGAGTGATGATTTTAAGAGATATGCTGTGGCTACTCAGTGTAGTAGCTTCCAGCTTTTTGGTGCTGTTCCCAGAAATGCTTCAACCATGGTGAGGAGCTCAATTCTCTAATTAAAAAAAAAAATTGTATCAAATATTTTTCAGCTTTACACTCTCAAATTAAAGCTTAAAAACCTCCAAGGAAGGAAAGGAGGCCAGATTGGAGGGGGAGGAGGTGAGAGGAAGGAAACGGGTGGAGAAAACCACTATATTCCCAAGATGCAAGGAAAGTTGAAAAGTAGAAGAAAAAATATATTAAATCAGTGTAAACTAAGAGGTAAGTTTAAGGCATTTTTTTACATTGAATGTATGTTTTGTTGGGGTATTTTTAGCAGTAAAATTCTGTATACTTTACAAACGTTTGAAATATATTTAAGTGAGGTAATTGCTTTTATTTTTTTCAATTTCTTCTGCTATAAACTTGATCTATATTTTTATTAAGCCTATCAAAGGATGTGTTGTGCTGGGATTTTGCTACTTTTCCGCTGTTGCCGGGTAAAATTGTCTATTACCTCAACAGTGACCTACATGAAGTGAAACAACATCCCATGGCAGCAGACAGGTTGTTTTGTTGTAGAGCTCAGCTGCAAAAGTTAATTGTTTATAGACACTTAATGGGCATTGTGCTCCTACTTACCTACCTCACTGCAATTCAGTAGTGTAGTTAGTGTAGCTTAGGAAAAGAGTCCCTGAAGTAATAGATTTTGGTATAGTTAGGAAGATCGTTGACCTGTGTTCTTAACTTGAGGTCAGAGCAGTGTCTTACATTGTTTTTTAGTCTTGTTGCTGTTTGTTACTGCTGTTTGGTGTGCTGCCTATGCAGGGGTCATATACGTCAAGTTTTGATCAGAGACCACATACCAGCTGCTGAATAGTAAAGCTTGGTGCACTTAAAAGCTCACTTATTACCAGCATGTTTGTTGTTATACTGCCAAGAGCCTGTCAGAGATGCAACAGAATAAAAATATTGGTGATTAATATGACTGTGTTTGTACTGCTGCACCAAAGACTTTGCACTGTTAAATTTAGAAAGGAAGGAAGCAGAAATCTGGAAAAAGTAGAGGCAGGTGTAAGGAGGTTTTGCACAGCTGTACCAGCAGGGCACAGCTGGGAGACAGAGATGTTCCTGTAGCCCCGGCACCTACTGCCTATACAGACCAGGTTATTTGCAGCATTTTTACTTGTGAAGGTTGGGAAGAGTGTAAGGCAAGTGCAAGACAGCTGCCAAAATGGGAGAGACAAAAGCTCTCAGTAGCTCATAGTGAAAAACAATACAGGAGATGAGGTTTGTAGGGAATGCTGCCACCTTCCTGTCTGATCCATATCCAGCTTCTGTTGTGTCTGGTCCTCTCAGGATGGAGATCACACTGTGTTTAAAAGCTTCTGATGTCTCAATTGTTCATGATTTTATCCAGTCTTGTTTTTTAACATGTTTACAGTATTGATTTCAAATTGTTATGGAAATAGGTTCTACAAATTAATTACATTGTCTTTGGTTTAAGCCCTGTGTTTGAGTATTTTATGGATTGCCTCAAGTGTTTTGACTGTGAAAAAAATGCTTATCATTGCACCTTAAGCTGCATGCTTATTAACTGAAAAGTTATGATCTGCACAGATTCCTCACTTTTCCAAATGTCTGGCCATCCTTGTTCCTCTCTGTACATTTTCTAACTATGTCATGTATCTTCAGTGATTCAGGTGAAAATGTTAGTGATTTGCTGCCTTCTGAAGACACATATGTCTAATGATTATCCCTCTTGCTTGTACTCACCATTTAGCCTTCCTTAACTTTTCTAAATATTTTTTTCAGAGTTGAACTGAATACTTAAATATTTCTACAGATAGCAGTTACATAAATATATGCATGGCAGCTGTGCACTTCAAGATGAATATATTATGGATGAAGAGCTTGAATGCCACAGTATTTGTACTATTTTTATTCAGACACATCCTGAGAATTTAGCATCAAATGGCCTAATTCTGCTCTCAATCTAAAGCCAGTGAATTAAACCAGAAACTCCTACCAGACTTTATAGGATCAGACTCTGCTCTACCTATTATAGAAAAGATCTTGACATCACTTTGAGAATTGCTCTGAATTGTGCATAGAGCTAGATATTAAGAAGGGCAGTCTTTTGTAAGAAAGGAAACTTGGGAAGGAAGAAACTCTAGCTGTTTAGTGGATGCAATGGTGGCACTGAGGCAAACAAGAAGATGGAGATGGCTGAGCAACAAGAACTGTGAGGGGTAGCCAGGGAGAGCTGGCTGGGAGCTGAAGAGTGAGAGGAATGAAAACACAGCTGGGCAGGCAGGCAGCCAGCAGCTGCAGTTGCAGACCCCTGAAAGTTAGTCAGATACTCTGATGTCAGAATTTCTTCAAACTTCCAAAAGCTCTTGGACACCTATAAGTGTAAATGGGAATAAAGCATCCCAAGGCTCCTGTGCCATTTTCAGCCTTGAGTTGTCTCAACAGAAATAAAAGGCAAGATAGAAATTATGCTTTAGAACAGACTGGATGGCTGATGACTCTTGCAGTCTTTATTTTTTTCTGTAATAGGTAATGGAAAACATTTTCTTCAGGCATTTGGAAACCATGACCTCTATTTTAAACAAATTCTTAAATAAATCATTAATATGGCTATTTAATAATAACTCCATCACCATACAAAATTATCCAACCAAGGAATTAATCATAATTATATTCTTCCCAGTACCTGGCATGTGTTCTTGTTCTTTCTCATCTGTGGATGCTTTGAACAGTAAGGGAACCCTTTTAAGCTGTTAAACTGATACAGTTTCGTTTAGTATGAGATCAGAAGGAAAATTAAAGTTTAAAATAGATTCTACATATAAATAGAGAAAATAGAGTTTAGGCATTTTGTCAAGGTCAGATACCTTTGCTCATTGCTAATGCAACAGAAGAGAAATAGGGGAACGATCCAGATTGCTAAAAATATCGTATGTAAAAAATTAGCCATTTACTTTGAAACCAGGAGCTATCCATAGGAATTGATGTGTTGGTGTTAGTACATCTTTTACCAGGTGTGTTCCATAAGCTTCACTTCCCAACAGATGTAAGACATAGTGTCATGAAGAAATTCAGGCTGGCATTAATAAAGCTATGCATGGCAGCACTTCAGGAAGAAAAGCTGCCTTTGACACTGCTTATTTGAGGATTTATTCAAGTGTTCAAATAGGTTGAATCTAGCCAACTGATAGCAAGATGGGGTAATAAAGAACAAAGGCAGGCCTCTATCGTGCTACCATGAGCTTTGCTGTATTCTCGGATTGTCTTTTTGAGACAGGGAATAGCTCTCTGACTTAAATGGGAAAAGTCTTGGTAATACCTCAACAACTCATTCAATGCAGTATTCACCCAGCTGCAGCTGGATTAAATGGAATGGGAGAAAAATGGTATCAACAGTTTAAGGACTCTGACTTGAGTTTTGCCAACTGTTCCACTGGTAACCGGAAATACTAAAGGCTTATCATTGCGCAATACCTGTTTTGGCCAAATGCTGTTCTTTTCCCTTCTCTCAAGTTGTGCCCCAGCAGAATGTCCCTTGCGTTAGTCATCTCTAAATGACTAATTTTTGCTCTTTCTGCACAGTTTGTGTTCCTCCATTGTCCCTAGATTTAGAAAATAGATAAATATTCACGAGAGTGGGGAAAAGAACTGAAGGCAAACCTTTTTCCTCTTAGAAAGTGATCTAAGCTGGCAGAGGACAGCCCCAGTAGTTGCTCCCCTCATTTGCCATACAGAAGGCATGGTAGATGACACTTCACCTAAAGCAGAAAAGTTTAAATGCTAAATAGACTGGAGAAAGAAAGACATTGTTTTTTAATATGTTGATTGTTTTTTAATATGTTCCTACATCTGAGGGCCTCCATGCAAAACACCACACAAAGAAAAAAAAACTAGAAAGGTCCTCTATCTTCCACAATTATTTATATCCTTCTATGGAATCCCTCCCTCTCCTGAGGTGGCCCTTTTTCTTTCCTCTGTAGTACCTTTTTCATCAAGGACACTCTGCATGTAGTCACAGCAGCTGTTAGAAACGCACAAAGTTCCAATGTGAACTTCATCCTCTTACTTTTCACCACTGCTATGAACACAGAAAAAAAGAGAATCAGAATCATTTAGGTTGGAAATTACCTTTAAGTTCACTGAGGCCAATTGTTGACCTAACACAGCCAGATCTACCTCTAAACCATGTCCCTAAGTGCCACATGTACATGTAAATAAAATCAGGTCCCTGTAGTGCATTCATTTTCATTTCCAGATATATTATTTAATATTGCTGTATAAGAAAGTATATTAGAAGTGACCAATTCTCACTAGATTATTCTTCTCATTCTTGCATATTCAGATGTGTTCTTGTGCATTATTCAAAATGAATCTCACCAGTGGTTTCCTGTCTGGCAGTTCTTGGGCCTTTCAGGTTCTACTGTTGGGACTTCTATGGTTCCTGGGTATAGGACTTTATCCTTGAAATAATTTAAAGTGGAAGGGGAAGAAAGAAGTACTTAAAACTGTTTATTACCTCTTAAATTTTTTAAAATAATTTTTATTTTTACAGAATAATTATTTCTGAAGTCAAAGAAGAAGCTGTTTTAGCACAAAATTTGAGACAAGTTTTGCGAATTTTCTCAGCAAATGAAATGATAAGTGTTTGAAATAAGAACTTGCATGTGTCCAAGACTGTTTATGCATTTAGATAGGCAATGACTTCCAGATTTTAGGAAAAGTACGGTTATTTTTTGTGTTTTGGACAGTCTAACACCTATCTATATTAAATTATTAATAACAAACATGTATCCTGGCTTTTACGGCCATTTGAGATTTAAGGAAAGGGTGCTCTCATGAGCTCTTGCGAGCTGTACATGGTCAGGAAAGAGATTGGCACTGTAAACTGAACTAATGGAACTTCTGAATTAGCTGAACTTCTGAAAGAAGCTCTGCTTCCTATTTCTCTTACAACACAGGTGATTAAGTATAGTGAAGGAATCTGCTCTTGGTTTGAATCAGAGAGGAAGTATAGGTTGCTGGAATTAGGAAAGAGTTGACTTTTGGGATAGTTTCCTTCCCCTTCAGTGTGTCTAATCATTCTCATGTAGGCTAGACAAAACCACAAACTGCATCTGCAGAGGTAAACTGTGTAGTGCAGCATCAGAAAAATATTCTGGAAAAACATTCATCTTATTATTAGTTTAGCATTCTATAAATTGAATAATAAAACAGTACTGAAACACCTTTCTGACAATGAAGTGGCCTCTGAACGCTATGTACCAAACTGGGCTGTTTAAATACTGGCCATTTACCTCACTCCAGGTGACATTCAGTAAACGACGGATCAGCCAAGAGAAGAGGGAAA
Organism: Hirundo rustica; assembly: GCF_015227805.2. Taxonomy (NCBI): domain Eukaryota; kingdom Metazoa; phylum Chordata; class Aves; order Passeriformes; family Hirundinidae; genus Hirundo; species Hirundo rustica. The sequence continues at coordinate 96,301,662 of NC_053452.1, read as the reverse complement.
CTGAATCTTCAGTTAATAAACATCTTAAAAAGAAAATTGGCACTCAATATCAGATTGCTATATTATTACTATATTTATTTAAAGAGGTTGCCTAAATGGGAATTTCTTTTATGCCAACATTAGCCCTGGGAATGCAACAGTAACACCAGCTTTGGCCTAGAGTAAAGTCTAAGATTATCAGGCAAGAAATACTGTACTGACCTCCAGTGTCAAAGGTATCTTTGAGCTCCTAGCTGCTCAGTTTTCTTCTGGGAATGCAGTCATGATTTGAGCTTTTATGCTGAAAGTGCATGTTCAGCAGATGCCTTAAAGTGGAATTATTTCACACAATAACAGAAATAGCTGCGTTTGGAGGACATCTCTGGAGATTTTTCAGTCAGAGCCCACCAGCTGCAAGCTGGTTGCCCATGACACTGTCCATGTCAGTGGGATTTTGTCACCAAGAATGAGAACTGCACAAACTCTCTGGGGAAATTAATCCAATGTTTTGTCAGTTTCATGATGAAAAAAGTTATTTTTTTCCTAAATTTTGAGTGAAATTTCCTCTCTTTCAATTTGTGCCCATCACCTCCTATACTGTCAGTTGATATTCTGAGAAGAGTATAACAGAGGGACAGTTATTAATCTGTAAACTGAATAACACTGTATTGTGTACAAAACAAAGATAGGAACAGCTAAGAAATAATATTATCATTTTTGTTGCTGCTCTATTCTTTAAATCTCGATCAACACTCTTAAAAAAAACCACACTGGACTTAAATGAGTAGAAATTAGGTAGGAGGAAAAGTCTGAACTTGATGCCTTGCTTACCTCTCTGTGCCTTTGAAAAGAAAGATCAAATTCTTCCCTTTCACAGTGCTCTCTGAACAGGTTCAATGGGTCCAGGACACTCAGCAGAATTCAAATTCAATGCCATCCTAAACCAATTAACTAACAAGACTGATTAACAAGAAATAAAGTACTGTGTGATTTTGTACTTCAGCAGAGTTCTCCTCCATTGTTTCAGAATAATGTAGAAATGAGATAGGAGCAGCAGCTTTGTTAGAAATTGACTGTATCACCATCATCACTTTAATCAGTAATACCTCTTGCTGCAAGGGGGTGGAGTGCTCATTCTTTCTTGGAAGAGCATATGGATGTATATCTATCTATGAATATGTGGGGCAAAAGGCTTCAGGTGTAGCTCATGGCCCAGGAAGTTATCTCCATCATGATCCAGGATGATAACTAAAGAAAAGCATTAAGGCAGCCACAGTATATTATTTAAACAATTTTAATATCTGTAAATGAGTGAAGATGTTGACTGTTCTCTGGTGCCCACTTGCAATACACTTTGCTGTGGAAATCTATTCAGAACCACAGATGTTATCATGACAATAACCTCTTTCTCCACCCTTTATTATGAAAAACAACCAGCAGGTTTTGTTAATGTAATTCACAGGCTCATGTCATTCTATGGGGCTATATATAGTTCAAAGGTTAAATACCCAGCATCTTTTTTTTTTTTTTTTTGTGAGCATTTTAGAGGTTTCCAGTTTTCATGAGAGTAGTGCTGAATATTACTTCACATATGTGGATGGCTTTCAGCCACTGTATCATAATCCTGGGATCTGTGAGTGTGAAACTGTACGATGGGTTTGATTGCTGACTGTAAACTACTTTATTCAACAGATAAATTTATTATTATTACTATTATTATTTTTGTTGTTGTTATTGTTACTATTATTATTATTTGAATAAGAATTTAAGATAATCCTATTTAAGCAATAGGGTGAAGAAAGAGATTAGCCAATATTTACTGCAGCTAACTTTCAGAGTTTTGTTTAAGGTGGCAGAGATAATAGCTATTTTTACTGTCTCTGAGAGAGATTTACCTCTGTCTCTGTCTCCAATGGCTGTAGAGAGAAGAAAAATTTTCAGCTTTCATTTTATGGAAATATTCAAAGTTAGGTGTAAAGAACTGAAACTCTCTAAGAGATGAATATACTTGATAACTGCGATAACCAAAATATTCATGGCACTCTGCAAAACTTGCTGAATGGAGAGGTAAGGTGTGAGTTAATTTTAAAAAAGAAGAAATGAACCACTGATTGTTAATCCTCTCTTGATCTCAGGTATAAGGAAAATGAGTGTTGCTCTCTGACAGCAGTTTAGAGTGGCAATGATATGTAAGGCTATTATTAGATGGAAATCTCTGGAAACTAGAATGGTTAAAGTTGATGTACTCCCTTCTACTACTACTACAAGTATTGTTTAAGGGTAATTTTTAGGGACATGAATATATTTTTATGTTGAATTTATCTCTTTCACTTCAATGCACACGTTATGATAGTTGTTCATCCTGTTTTCCTGACTGCAATTTTTCTGTCACTGTGCTACTGCCAGTGATTATAACAAAAGGTCTTTTCATGTATGCCTTGTCTGACTGATTAATTACTTGGATAATATAAATGAGATCACTAGGAAGTTTTTGATATTTTTGCATGTTTATCTTTGCAGGTGTACATGTATTAATGTCAGATGTATTCTGACTCATTCACAAACATTCTGAAAATCTTGTTTCCTGATTGAAATCAGGAAAGGCAGCAAAATTAATTTTGAGCTGTTTTACAAAGCCAGGGATTTAAAATGATTGAAGTAGATCTAATGATCAAAAATGAATTCTGTGAATACATCTAGTCAAGTATAACTTTGAATATAATGTTTTTGTATGAGAACACATGTGGTTTGAGTCTGTAATATAGAATCACTGAGCAACGGGTATGTCCTATAAGCGATTGCCTGCCAATATGGAAGTTCTGACTCCAGCCAGAATTGCAATTAAATACTAAAGGCTGGGAGTTGAAGTGTTGTTCTTGGGTCTAAGCAAATGCTAAAATTCATGCTGAAGATGCAAGAGCAGGATGGCAAGGACTGCCATATCTTAACAAGGTTCATTTATCTAGACTATAATTTCTCCTCTTCATATTGGGGTAAATTTCATCTTACTGAAACTTCTGAACTTTACCCAAGTAGGTGAGGTGAGTAGTTAAGGTGATGAACTAACAAACAGGACCATATTTTCTTGTGGTTTTCTTGAAGAGTATCTTTATATGATCTTTTAGTTATGGTTGCCACCAACAGACAGAGTATTTTAAGCTGTTATACAGTATGATTGAAGTCTGTAATAGAAAAATTTTGCTTCTCTACACCCTCAGTAGCTTTCATATTTTTTCCTAAACTGCAAAGCTAATTTTCTTCAGGTGGACATTTTCCATTGGTTCCATTATAAATGGATGTTTTAAGGTAAAAAGGTGCATGGAAACAAACAAATAAGAGCTCATTCTAGCCATGAAAAAAAAAATAGGAGTTATCTGGAAGAGTAGGAACCTTGAACAAGGAGGAGGTTTTCCAATGCTTCTTAGCATATTTTGCGAAAAAGCAGATGCTTCAAATGCTTCAAAACCAGTTATATGGCAGAAACTTGAAAGAACAGTAAAAGCTGTCAAAGCTATCAAGACTGTATGAAGTATACTTATAAGATGAAGTGTTCATTCTTTTTATGTTCTCCCCACTGTTTAAATATGACTTTACTGGTGTACTCTTTAGAATTTTTATACGATATTGGTGCAAAAATGAAAGTAAAAGATCCCTGGAACATAATGGTTAGTAAATGACTTTTAATCTGGAGATTTGTCATGTGTCATTCCAACCTTATCAGCATTCAACTACAGTATAACCAGGGCATAACTTTAAAATAACATAATAGTAAAATGTTCCTTAAAACAACCCCAAACAATGAAGTCTATGACAGACATAAACCAAGTGTATCCAAGAGAGATTGCTAGCATGTAGTCAAAGGCTGATTAATGAGATCAGTAGAGAAACTAAGCACGTAGTTTTAATACTTCCAGATTTCTTATAAAAATACAGACATATGGAAAGTAGGCAAAAGAATTCAGAATAAGGTTTTAAATAAAATCAAACCAAAGACATATTACTGCATATGCTGTATAAGCATAGATGTTGCTGGGAATACAATTACTTCATCATCACGGGTTCAATCAGTCAATGGATATCCTAGAGAGTAAATCAGTGGAGTCTGTCATTATTGAGAAGTTATTATGAAACAATTTCAGAGGTTAGATATACAAACTAGTCATATGAGTTTAAGTGAAGAATAACTATTAACTTTTCAATCTTCATCAAAAGCCAAAAGACTATGTTTAGGTTTTCTAGTGTTTATGAATAAATGACATTTTTATTACTTATCATTCCTAAACAGCAGTGTAATAATTACCAAATGTTGATGACAATTTATGAATACTGAACTGACCTTGCATGTTTGCATATATTTGCTCTGAAAGAATGATAGACTCATCAGCTTTAGAGGAAGTGTATGCTGAGAATATAAAGATATGAGCCAACTAGTGCTAGATCTTCAGATATTAGGGTACTTGTTCTCAAACGAGATAAACCCACTCCAAATATCATAATTCATTGCTCACAGAACACGTGAAGCACTTAATCTCTCTCACTGCACTGCAGGAATTGTTACCGTGGTATGTTTTCCTAATGCTTTATGTATTTTATTCAAAGGCATTTGAAAACTTCTCTGGTTTTCTATAGGGATTCTTCTAAAATCAAATATATCTCAGTTCTAGGTAGGACTGCCTAATTGACTTAACTCAGCTTCTCCAAAAGAGGGAAAGCAAATAAACAAAAAAACAAATAAAAAATGTCAGCACACAAGTGTCCTCTTATTTACAACTTAAAACAAAATGGAAACACAAATTAATTCCTCCATATACATTATTTTTCATAGAAGCCCTGGTATAAAGTTGAAAAGATTGATTCCTTTCTATTCACAGTAATGGTCCAAAAAAGGATGCATTTCTTGACTAAAATTTTAGGATATAAATATATACAACCATGTTTTTCAATGTAGCAGAATTTCACTGTAAATTTCATGGGTTGATGCTTTAGTATTCTCATATGTCCAGTGTGGTGTCTATGTTACTAAAAGATTTATGTTTGTCTTATAGTTTACAGTTATCAAGACACAAATGTTTGTGTCTTCATGGAACTATGCACTTTCCAGTCCTCTACATATTCTATTCTGTGTAAGGTTTCCTTTCAATAACCAATTATCTTTGATGTGCAGCCTTATCAAATGCTTCTTGAAAAATGCATACCATCCATGTCACTCTCTTATCTATCACAACAGCATTATCTTCAAAGAGTTCTATCAACTTAGTTATGCAAGACATTCCTATTATATGGTCATAGTAGCTGGCTTTAATGGAATTAAGCTTAACTTAGTGGTTGCTTGTCAGTTACAACAAAATTGTTTTTAATATGTATTAAAAATGTTAAGCTAGCTGGTGATTAAATATTTTACCCTTTCTCATGAGTAATTTGAATAACGGTGGTCTCAGCTTTTTAAATCTTCAGAAGCTGGTTCTGCCATCACAGAATATTGAATGTGAAAGCTCAGTAAATGCTTTGCTAATTGGAAAACATTAGGAAGCGAAGCACACTTATGTACTTAAACAACAGAAGCACAGAATTAAAATAGAAAATTTCAGAGAGTGAAAGAGAGGAGTCTAAAATTCAGAAGAAAATTTCCAATGCTAATAGCCAGAACAAGAAAAGAATGCTAAAGAAACTTAACTTTATGATACTGTAAATATCCCACCTCAAGGTCTCGGAGGCTTGGAGAAGTTAATTTTAATTTAATTTTTTCCTCAGATGGGGGGTATGTTAATTATAGTCATGATTTCATGCCATAGGAATAATTGCATTTTTAATAATTGAATTGCCCTTTTCAGTAGACTTTCAACTTAAAGACACATTTTGGAATGAAAATCAATATATAGAAAAAAAAAGTTACATATACTAACTGTCTCTTAATTGTGTATCATCAAGACTGTTACCAGATTAACACTTATACAATAGTAAATTGTAGAGCATAAGAAAAAATAATACAAAATGGAAAGTGAAAAGAAGCTTTAAGCCACAGTAATGATAGCGATACTCTTTCATACATCTCTGTGAAGGCAGTTTACACCAATACACCAATGCACTGTAATGCAGAGTGAAAAGGAGTTAATGGTAGTGGTATCTTGAGCAGCTTGGAAATGTGACCAGGCTTTTGCATTCATGTCCCTCTTGGAGGGAAGAAGTAGGCCATGAAAAAAAAAAAAAAAAAAAAAAAAAATTGTTAGTAGACACTATTAAACTGAAGACCTTCTCCCAAACAATCTGAACAATCAGAAAAGAAAGCATGTTTGTAGAGATAGAATTTGGGCTTTTCTTAAATATGGGAGAAATGTTCTTGTTCCCCATGGCAACTGGATCTATCATGACATGGGTGAGTGTAATCTCAAAGAAAAGTAAGCAAGTCTTTAGAGGGCTGTAGGTCTTGATACGCTGTTACATGCTTGGAGCATACGACGAAGCATTGGGAAATAATCTATTGATTATGTTGTGAAACTACAGTTAGAAACTAGAAGCCTAATTAATATTTTGGTGAAAAGTGGATATTGTTGTCTTGTAGAATTTTCTCAGTAGACAAATAGACTTTCTGTCTCCTAAACTGAGAACAAAATCATTACTGGTAAACAGAGTGCTTCAGCTTTAGCAAAGTATAGATGTTTTTTCCCTTCTCACTTAAATCAATGGGAATTCTGATCTGCTGAAGCACAGTTAGTCTTGTGCACAGAAACAAGGTGTACTTAGATTATGTGGGAAGCACAATTAAGACAAACCTAAATTAGCCACATATATTCTTTACTTGTTAGTTTAGAACTTGAGACTTATTCTGACATTAAAGCACAGACATTGATTCCAGCTGAAAGGCTCCATAAAATAATGCAACATGACTGTTAGCCTTTTTCTTTGTTAAAGAAGGTATACAACAGCATCTGTAAATAACAAGAAATAGGACAAGAGGAAATGGCCTCAAGTTGCACCATGGAAGGTTAAGGTTTTACGAAAAATTTCTTCACAGAAAGGGTTGTCCAGTATTGGAACAAACTTCCCTGGAAAGTGGTTGAGTCAGCATCCCTGGAGGTATTTAAAAGATGACTAGAAGTGACACTTGGGGATCACAGTCAGTGACTTAGGCTCCATGGTTTAGTGGTGGACTTGTAGTGTCAGGTTTATGGTTGGACTTAATGATCTTAAAGGTCTATTCCAACATAAAAGATTCTGTGATTCTAAGCATTGATTATTTTAGGAGATAAATAATCCTTGTAGAAATCTATCAGATGCTTAGAAGTGGCATGCCACCTGAGGAATTTTTCTCAGATGATTATTTTTATTGCATTGAGTTGACCTCTTACTGTATTTGAGAGAAACTGCAAAGATAAGGGCAAGATAAAACAACTCTTCCTCTGATGCTTGAAAGTATACTTCATAGAGTCTTACTCAACATTTAAAAAATTTGAGCATATACAATCATGAATTCTGTTTGAGTCAGCTATATGCTTTCAGACCCATATCATGTATCCCTCAGACAGTGGAAAACTGCTGGAATTGGATCAATTTTTTTTTTTTTTTTTTCCTAGAATATATTGAGAAACAGCTTCATAGATTTGTACAGTCTTTAGGGATGGCATTTTTTTTTTTCTGTTAAAGATTCATGCTGTGTGGGCACCTGTAGTTGTTTCAGGTTCACCAATTTCTGTTTTCTGCTGCGAGATACGATTAGGAGAAAAGCAAATCAGGCTCAAACTTAAAGGGTATAGAGAAAGTTTTATTAACCAAACTAGAAGAGAAGAAAAAATTAGTAAGAACTAGAATAAAACCTTCAAAACACTTCTTCCTCTCCCACAACTTTTCCTTCTCTTCCCACTGACAACCTATAAAGGCAAAACTTAGAACTCAGGTCAGTATACCACCTTTAAAATGGCCTTTCATCTGCTCTTTTAGAGAGAGAAGTCTTTTGGTCTGCCATGAAAACTTCCACACAACAACAACAAAAAAGTTCTCTTGTGGCCTTTAATTCTCACAAAAGCGGCCACCCGGGCATCTGCATCTTGTGAAGTCCCTCCCATATCACATGGCCTTCTCACAGCTGTATTATGGGCCATGTAAACTCATGGGGTACTATTTTAAAGATGAGTAGTTCAAAAGCAAATGTTCTCTTCATCATTTTTAAAATCAGACTCATCTTTAGGAACAGAGATTCTCTTCTCTTCCTGTGAGCAGATCTTCATCTTCTCTCTCTCTCTGTTCAAGCTTCTCATAAGATCACAGCTACATCCATACTTACTTACTTCACCACAAATGCCTTGGCTCTTATTTGCATATTTTCCATGATTTAAAGGGATATTCTAGTATATCACAGTCCATTACCATGGTTTTGCAAAAGAATTTCAGCCTAAAACCAAGGCATCTTCTTGTTTTTTCCATCTAGGCCTTGACTCTTCCTTTCCTAACCTTGATGCCTTCATACTGTCTCTCTATGTGTCTTCACTCTGTCCTTTTCTCTCACTTAAAAGAGGATTAGTGCTTTGCAAGTTTCATCTATGTAAGGAAAGAGTTAATATTTCTCACGGCTCTGCAGAGGGTCATGATGTTTTTTTTCCCAGGCAGTGGTCTAAGGTGGTAAATTCAGGCCATGCTGGGGCTGCACTAGGATCTCGGGGGCCTCAGCCACACACAACTCCAGCTGAGGGCCACTCCGCACGGCTGGGCTCCCCCTGCTTGGACAGATAATTTGGTACTGGTGGCCAGAGTTGTCTATGGTGAAAGATTCTTCAGAAAGCCGCAATGGTGGGGGAAAGGGCCCTGGCCCCTCAGCAGGGGCTGCCCAGCCCACCAGGCCTCCCAGGACTGCCATGGGGAAGCATCTTTAGCAGCAGGATGTTAGCAGCTGCTGGGCGTGATCTGGGCAGGACGGGGCCCTTTCTCCTCCCTGCAGCCCAGCAGCCTCTGGGCCCAGTCCTGCCACAGCTACAGCAGAGGTAGGGCCTGGTCAGGACGAGGCAGGGCCTGGCAAGGCTGCGCCAGGCCTGGCGGCCACTCGGCACAACAGGGCTGACCCCGCCTGTTCCCAGACTGGAAGAAAAGAGAGCCTTCCCAGGATTTTTCCAGAGTTTTAAACTGTGTAGTCCAGAGGTGTATACGGCTTTTTAATTGGTTCCACAGGTTGTCAGTATTCAAAGCTAGTCACTGATTGGTTTTGCCACAACTTTCAATCAATGCAAAACCAGCACAGCACCTCAGATGTTATGTTGTGGTGACGTAAAAGCAATTCATTAAGTTTCTTGCAAGTTTTGCTTATGCAAAGAAATATAAATGTTAATGCATTGTCAAAATACTTTTCAGTGAAATATTTAATTTACTATAAATATCCACTTTTTGCTTGTCTTTACAACCTGTGAAATGAATCGAGAAGATTGGTTCATAATAACAGCACAGTAAAATCTTCCACTGGCAGGGAAAGAAATTATCCATGTTAGCACATTATGCAGTCTCAGTAGTTATCTTCTGTGTAAATGAATGTCATGCCCCTGGAGGAAGTCAGACTGACAGGGCTCTTTGCTCAAGACTTCTATTCAGGTTATATACAACACACAGACCACCTTCCCAACTAACCTTCCTTTGTCCTGCACTGAAACAATGAAAGGAAAATCCCTGTGTCCATATTGATTTTCTTCTCCTCCATGGATTTTTTTCCAGAGGTAACTTTAGATTTCAGTCGTCAAATTATAGTTCTTTGAAAGAGGAGGAAACCTAACCCAATCTTTCTCTTGTGAAAGCTTATTCCTTGCTGCTTTATAGTGTTTTGTTTTATTAAAGTTAAGGCATCAAATAGCTTGGACATTCATTGCTCTAACTAGAGAAAGTACTCCAAACATTTGTGTGTTTGACCAGTAACCACAGAAATTCGTACTGCAGAGATTTGCTTTGTTCAGGGTATGGATTTCCCAATACCTGAAAATTTTTGAAAAGGGATATTCCAGTTTTGGTCTATGTGCATACCATACATTCAGATTCAGAATTAATAATAATTTATTAAGGAAATTCTAGGCACTTATTTTACAATGTTCTTTCCCTAACACCTCTATAGAGCTCCCTTTTGCATTGCTATGACCATTACATACACACTTATGCAGACAGAGTGATTTTGCCTACCAACTGCATTAGTTTTGGAAAGAGAATGAGCCTCTAGCATTTTGCTGGACAGGAACAATAATTATAATGCATTAAAGCCATGAAAAACATTTATTTATGGAGCCTAATAAAACATCAGTTTAAAGTACCTATGAATTTGAGTGGTGAAATAGCGTTCTTCCATATTTTAATTCAGAAAATTTGTTTGGTTCCTAGAGATATCAATGCCCTTTTTGCCACAATTTATTTAGATATTAAGTTTCAAAATATAATTTTTTTTAGTAAGAGGGGAAAAAAGTAATCATTTGTGTTATTAGAACTTACGTTTTTTACCAGAATTTCATCATTTGTGTTTTGAGGAAGGTGTGAGTTCATCAAATACATCAAGGAGATTGTAAAACAAAAGGGTACAATACAGAGAAAACATTTGTATGGATACTTCTATTTATTACTCACAGTTTGGGTAGCTAGTAATATCTGCAGCTGCTCATGGACTGGAAGAGTCCATTTAACTCTTCCAATAATTGTTCTTTAGACATAAATAGACCAAAATTCTTTACTATAAAACCAGCTCCATATCTTTTAACATAGGAAAGCCTTTCAGTTAAAATCCTAGTCTTTACAGTTATTCAGGTCGTTTTGAGTTTTTCCATGAGTGACAGAAATAAACAGCTTATAAAGCAGTCTACACACTGCCTGTTCAGTCAGAATTCTCCCTTTGCTCTGTTATTTTTTATAGCAAATATACAATAAAATAAGCTCTTCACTCAGCTTGCATTGTCTCTAAATTTGGTTACACTGGCTATTCTTTCCTGACTCTTTAGTCTCTTTCTACCTCTATTTCCGAGAATGACAATTACTTCTTTTTCATCTTGTACAAGCTGTGACTTCCACCAAGTTTTTGAAGAACATTACAAAAGTCTGCATAATTAACATAAATAGTAAAAAAAGCTCAGAAGTTTCATTGAATAGGTGTTGACTCTGGGGAGGAAAAAAAACAAACTAAAGTGAAACTTAATACATTGAAGATGTAATCAATTATTTTGAGTTTTACCTGTGTGGTGACTGGAAATGCCATTGTATGGGTGTCATTAGAATAAGCAGTACAGGAAATTCCACCTCTTTTCTTTTCTTTGCTACAGTAGTGATGAGGAATATATCATTGCATTAGAAACTAGAAAAGCATTTAAGATTGTGACCGGGATATGCAAAGCAATCACACGGAGACAAGAAATTTTGCAGGGCAGAGTGTTCCTCTGAGAGAGCCCCAAGGCTGAGCCAAGGCCGAGAGCCCCTCTGCCTGTTTATTTCTTACTTTTTATACATTTGTGGGTCTGGCTGTGGATTGGCTTGTGGAGTTTTCACCTCCCAGCCAAATGGCCAGACCAACTGTCAGTTACAATTGTTTTCAGGTTAGAAATATGCAAACAAAGGACAGAAAATGAAAAACAAAGGATTTGTTTATGTTACATGTGTGGGAAAAGGTAGAAACTGCTCCTAATATTGTACAGTAGCTAAAAAGTCTGACTCCATCTTATGAACAATCAGAAGGATTTAAAAAACTCAGAAAAAACTGGGTGACATAAGATTACATTGACTATTCTAGAAGTAAGAAAAAGTTAAAAATTGCTTCAAATGCTGTTAGATCAGTATTCACACCTTTCCATTCACTTTAATGGAATTGAATTTACTTGCTAGCACCTTCAGTGCTAAAAAACGTTTAAAACCAGATACCATTAGAAATATATTTTTGCATAATTTATTTAAATTATGAAAACATAATGCAGGAAAATGATATGATAAGCAGAATTACCAGTATTAGGTACACAGTATATTTTTTGCTAGCAAGACTTTAGTAAATATGTTGACATGGATTTGCATGGCATTTCAAGTTATCGTGTAAACTACAGCACACTGTGAGGATGCAGTTTCAAAATTTTGCACTTTAGAAGTCTTGAAGCAAAAAACATATCAATGCAAAACTGTTCGTTTGTTATCCCCTCTTGCCTTCAAAGTTTTCTCAGGACTCCTGTTGTTCACATTGTGTCTATTAGTCTTTAAGTTATCCTTATGAGAACAAGCCACACACTGCAGGCGCGTAACATAATCGGTAGCACTTACCACACAGCACTGTCCATTTTGTATAGAAGACACAACCACTCTTACCACACTTTTGGGATACCTTTGTATTTGCACTCTAAACATGATTCTCCAGAATTCTTCAGCCAGTATCTACAGCTCTGTGCTGAAACATGGATTTGCCTTTGGTTAGTTGCAGTAAATGGATCTAATTTGAACATGAACATGTGAGAATCAGGAACTTGATTATTGAGGTGCTGGTACTTTTGAATACAAAGTCCTGAGTTTGGTACTAAATGCCATGGTCTGTGTGATACTGGACTTAGACTCTATAATTTTCTTCTACCTGCAAATGGGACTAAAAAGAACCCAGATAATACAGTTGTGGGGGCTTGGTATATGCAAAATAGAAAGTAAGTACCGCCTGTAATTTTTGAAGACACTTGCTGATGTCAAGGACTGTATTATTCTTGAACCTACAATTCTGCATCGAAGATTTTCACTGAAGAGTTGGAGAATTCAATACCCATCAAAACTAATATCCCTTTAGTACAATTCTTTTTCCCTTGCTTGGTATGCTTCAAAGTTGTGTAATTGTTTTAAATTATGTTATACATTATTTTGACATATTAACCTGCTAAAGGGGCTTTGTAAAAACTGTGTGGTATTACATATTGTTTTTCTTATGGTAGCAATCAATATCTGTACATCTGCTTGAGGGCTTTGCATTTCTCAATAAGATACTCTTGAATTATACCTAAACTTTTCCATTCAGAAGTTTTCTAAACAAGTGCATCTGTATGTTCTGGAGAACCATACGTCCACCATTCTTTATATGTGATGTACATAATTGGTGCCAATGCTTAGAGAATTTGTAATGAACAAGCAGAATATGCTCTCTTTATAATATTTTGGAGATAGAGTCAAAGTCTTAAAGCTTTGTGATGTCTCTTGTATTGAAAACTTATAAATTCAGAGAAAAGAGGGCATTTTGCCTTATGGCTTCTCTGCCTAATAAAATGTGATATTTTTCAAGATTTGCAAATTGAAAGATGTGTAGGGGCAAAACCTTTATTATTCTTGATGTAGTGTAGGTAGATTGGCATGAGGAAATCTAGACAAAGTATTACATAAAAGTGGGAAGAAATATCCACAGATCATTCAGTAATTTAACTTTCTGCTTTTACAGACTTTAAATTGCTTTGTGCAACCACTTGTCTACTCAGGAAAACTGCTTGTCATCCATTTTGCAAATCTACCAACTCAGATCACATTCACACCCAGCAGAACCACAAACAGTAAATGAAAACTCTGTCGTATTTTCTGTCATCTGTTGAAGCAATATTTAATCTTAAAGAAAAAAAAAGTATAAAAGTAAAAATAAAAATTTAAAAAAAAAAAAAAAAAGTCATAGGAGCCTTCTGGCTCTTTATGATCCTATGACTGCATGGAATAATGGCCTTTCATGGAAATGAGCTGAGTTTTGCCATATGGTTGAGGATGTTGTAGCTGCCACCACTGCTCCGGTTGTTGACCTATCTTTTTGTAGGTGAACAAAATTGGATGCTGCTCTGTTCCTTACTCTAAATGACTCTGTACAATTACAGGCGGAGTACATTCATGTTCATCTCCAGTATAAAACTTTTAAACAACTGTTCAGTTTCTGGAGAAAATCCCAGAAATCTGTAAAAGTTAATTTTCATCAATTTCAGTCCCAAATTGGAAAGCTACAGTAGAAGAATAAATCATGAATATTTTTGGAAAAGATTTTTCAAGGTTTTGAACTTAAATGAGAAATGTCTTATTAGTAAAATCAGAAAACTCTCAATCCAGCCTAATATTTTATTTTTTCTACTAATATGTCAGTTACCAATTCATATTATTATACAATTTGAATGTTTTTAATGTTCATTTATACAAATACTCTGTTTAGTTTTCATAGAGAATCTTTCTTTAGTCAAATAGTTTGCTTTTTTTAAGTTTGGGCAGGGGGACTTGTATGCACATCTTCCCTTACAAAGTATAGCTATGTATGCTTTGAAAAATCTCAAAACTCGGTACTAGGAAGTTGCTTTATTTCCCTTTTTTCAATTAAGTAATCTTTAAAACAGTGGTCCAAATCTTCTGCTTTCTAGAACATTAAGCTGACTGGAAATTTTCTTTACTGAGATCAAAAGAATTTGTCTCTGAAAGGATATTTTCCTTCTCTACATTATGTTATCCTCACTGTTACCCTGGTTTTTCTGAGGTTTTTATTAGCCTTTTGATTTTCATAAATGGAGTCAGATCTTTTAGTTACTGTAGAATATTAGAGCAGTTCTTCTACCTTTCCCACAGAAGTAATATAAACAAATCCTTTGTTTTTCATTCTTTGTCCTTTGTTTGCATATTTCTAACCTGAAAACAATTGTAACTGACAATTCGTCTGGCCACTGAGGCTGAGGGGTGGAAACCCCAAAAAGCCAATCTTCTGCTAGACCCACAAATGTATAAAAGTAAAAGAATAAACAAAGGGGCTCTCTTCTCTCCGCTCTTTCAGCTGCGAGCTGGATCAGAGGAACCTCTGCGAAAATCTCTTGTCTGCGTGTGATTGCTTTGTGTGTCTCAGTGACACTCACCAGTATGTTAATGTTAAATTGACAGCTTCCAAGAGCATGTGTACAGCATTCTTAGATAGTACTTTGTATTTACAGGACATTTTACATCGGTGGATAGCAAGAAGAGTTGTCAAATAAGCATCATAGTTATTCAGTTCACTTAAGATTTTTGGTAATCCATACCATCTAAAGCTAATGTCGAACCTGAACTCTTTGATCATAGTAATATTCTTTAGAAAATTGATTTTTTTTTTAAGATGTATATGTTTGGAGATAATGCTAGCTATGGTAGCTTTTATTGGGTACACTTCAAATGGTTTCAGCTTGATTTATCTCCAAATGAGAAGTGTGAGGATAAAGGCCAAATACTGCAAATGAAAATTCATATCAGAAAGCTGCATCTAAGGCAGTAAAGTACAGTTCTAGCTGTGCAACTTCACAGATTGCTGGCACAGTTGCAGGCATCTGTATTTAAAGGTAGTCTGTTATTAGTTGTCCCAGCTTGGACTCCAGCTTCAGTGCTTCACAGTTGGTTTACTGCTGACACACTTGCTATGCATCCTTTGCCTGGACTTTTTGTATCATTCATATTAGTGGACCTCTTTCCTTTATAAGAGTAGCTACATGAATGGAGAATCACAAGGCTGAGTAAATCAAATCCATGGGAGATACAGTACCTACTCAAGTGAGCCCTTTATGTCGTACTTGCCAATGGTTCTATTCTATAGTTTGTAAAAGACATTATCTTCCTTGTGGAAAAGTGTACTTTCTATTAAGCTTTTTATTGTGAACTGAGGGCTGTGAGAGAGCCAAAACTGCCAGAGCTTTGAGGCAGCGGTGCCTGAGCCTTTCCCTTATAAAGAGCTTTTGAAAGAGGATCCAAATGTCTTTGAAGTTTAAAAAGCCAGATTCTCTTAGACTATGAACTGGAATAATTAATAAAAGCAATAGCAAACTCCAAGTGGCCGGATGAAGCAGAATGGAAATACAAGGCTTATAAATCAGTGACCTTCTTCTCCCTATGACCTTGCAGGACGATCTTTGCTTTCAGTCATCTTCTCACTGCTGTGCTTCTTGGTCCTTGGCAGTATCTCCTGTTCTGTTCACAGCCCTTTGCTGCTCTTAGCAATCACTCAGGGCTCTCTTTGAGCTACAGGATGCAAGTGTGCTCTCTTTTTCTCTCTTAGCCCTTCCTGGTCTTTGGCATGCAGTAACCGTGGGTGCTGCATTTTCCAAAAAAATGTGCAGTTTCTGCCACCTCCTAGGAGATAACTGTCACTCCTTTTAAAGGAATGAGCACAAATTTCACAGGCTGATCAAAAAGAAAGAGGCAGTATTTCCTATCTGCACATGTGCATTGTCAGGGATGATGAAGATTCCCTTTTTGTATGATCACACAGTATACCAAGTCTGTTGCATTAATATGTATGAAGTTCACCATGTATGACTGTATGTATCTAACTGGGATCTAATTCATTGATGGATATATTTGTGTATTGATGCTGTTGTTCCAGGCTGCCCATTTAAAAACAGGCACGTCTAATAAATGTAGACTAGGTATAAAATGATTAACAATGTTGTTTTTCAGACTGCTGTAGGTGATATTAATGTTCTTTTTTGTAGGCATAGTTTGGGGCACTTCTCTCTTCTAATTAGTCTTTCAGGCCATTTACCTATTGCCCCTTGTGCCTGTGTGCCATCCCAAGTAACACTGCGTCTTTGTTTCTTCTATCTGAATTGCACAGTCCAGGTATTCAAATCAATAAGCTAAGCTATGTTGCAGAAACGTAACATGATGTTTTGTCTCAATATACTAATCGAGTCACAGATCCATCCAGTTGGCCAGGTCTTAAATTTGTGTGACTCAGCAGAACTGTACTGAAATTTATGAACTAAATGAATAATAGTACCTCAGAATTGACACAATTGTTTAATCAATATAAGTGATTTTTAAATCCTTACTACCGTATTTTATTTTGTCAGTAAAAAAAACAGGAGCAAGCGTTGCTTTATCCAAGAAACTGCCTTACATTCCTATTTCAGAACAGGAACCAGTGTCCTAGTGCTATATAGCCAACTGCTGTTTTGTTTTAGGCCTCATATTGGCTTAAGTAAACCTCTTCTATGACAGGGGTTTTTTTACCTCTAGCATGATAATTTTGCTTGGAAATCAATCTTTACTTACTGAATTAGACCCAGATCCTTAGGTGCATATGAGCTGTCCCATTAAATCCAATTAAACCACTTTGGGCAGGTCCAAATGCTCATTGTTAATTTGTATGCATGAGCTCAGTCATGGCAATGGCAATGCAGTTCCTCAGGGGATGAGAGCCTCCTGTTCATGTGGAAGTCAACAGAAGTTTGAAAGGACTTACCACATTTGGAGAGTGATTCTAGAGACATTCCAGATCCAGGTGCACACATACATTTAAAAGTTTTACAGCTTCTTGCCCAGCTTCACACTGGATAAATAATTTAAGGCATTTCCTGGCTGTACTTTCTACTGTATTTCAGACATGATGAGTCTCTCCAGTGTTCTTCACCATTTGTTAATACTTATTACTGTGGCAACAGTTCTGACTGTTGCACATTTTGTCACTGTGACATTATATATATATATATAGTGCAACACACTGTAAACACTTAAGCATTATAAAATGCTAAAAAAATATTTTATATTGCCTGTAATTTTCACTACCAGTAGGTTGGCTATTCACACTCCAAACCTTGTGTTTAGCGGAAGTACATATTTTAGGTAGTTTCTTTAATATAATTAAAATATTGTTAAAAATATTATTTATATTTATAAATAAAATATTTATATTAATTACAAACCCTGGGCTTAACCTTTTGTATTACAAGTGCTGCAAAAACCAAGTATCAAGATCAGAATTTGAGGTGTCTTTTCTTTAACTAGGGTTAGTAATATCGCTACAAAATTTCATAAATGTATATATTAATTTAAATTAGATACAATGCCTAAACAAAAGAAAGCCAACATATCTTTCCAATGCAGGCTTTCTAACCTGAGTGATTACTTCTGCAGTGTTCATTTCTGTGCTCTCCAACCACCCTATGCATTCGCTACCACCTGTTTTGTGCCGCAGAATTTGTTTTGGGAATCTTTTTGCATGGGGCTTGTCTTTTCCCAGTTTTTTGTGAAGTAGCAAATCTACATTTCCAAGTACTGTAAAATAAATTTGATGCATTGCTAATTTATTTCAAACAGCAGCAAACTAGTATTCTTGAACTGCAAAGATTGGATTCAAACTGATTAGTCCTGAAAATCTGAGTATTCTCTATAAGACAGAAAGATATATAATAAATGATTTAATAATTGGGCAGTATGCAGCAGAGATAGCAGATCATTTAGAAGTGAAAAAAAAAGTGGCTTGTAAGCCTGGATACACTAGTAGAGGTTAAGCACACAAACAAAATCCAGTTTGAATAATAGAATATCTACCAAAAGCTGACAGTGCTTACTTTGGGCATGTTGCACTCTTATCAGCAGTTGCTCTTGAGAAAGGTTTAACACATTTCAAACTGTTCAGTGCTGCTTGTTACTCTCTCTGTATGTGGAGAGTTAGGAGCTATCACTGGAAATCAAAGTTCAGCTTCTTAATTCCATTCTAAAACAATATAAAAAAATATGGTTTAAGTTATAGTCACCCTCACTTTAAAACTTTTGTGGTGCCAGGATTTTACAGTGGATGTTGATGGATTTGGAAGAGCAGGAATAGACTGAGACATTATAAGTGGAAGACTGAATCTGGAAGCATGCAAACTAAAAGAAAGGTCTTGTTATTTCACTGTCAACAAAGGCAGATAGTTTCTTTGCTTTCTAGGCTGCCAATCCACTGTGTAAAAATGCACTAGGAATCCATAAAGTGTCTGTTTTCAACAAAAGTACAAATCAGATTTTAGACTAAAGTTTTTTCCTGTTACCAAAATTTTTTTTTTTTAATTTTGAAGATGAATTAATGTGACATAAAAGGAAAAAAAAAAAAAAAGTGTAAACTTGATACATTGAAGCAGAGAAAACAGTTATTAAGAGAGGAGTCATTTGTGAGAATTGTCCTCAGGAGAAAACATACTAATACGTGTTCCAATAAGAGAGGAAAGTTGGCCAGCTGTGAGGGAGATCATAAATAACATAATGTCTCTTCTTTGTTTTCCACACAACGTTCTGCTATATTACTTCAATATCTGTCGTGCAAATCCAAAACATATTTTCTCGTTTGGTTGTTCATGATCAGCTGAGAGAAGTTTATGTTACAAGAGAACATAAATATCACAATCTTATCAAGGCTAAAAGTGCAGACAAGTGTTTTATGATTTCATCTAACCCTGTCGGGATGAGATTGCATTCTTGCAAACAGCCAATACAACAGAGACTAATAATTGTACTCTTCATTTAATTATCATTTCCCTGTGGTCTTTAAGCTTGTATTTCATGTTATAAACATGAAAAGGACAATTAATTAATTGAGCAAAATGCTTTAAACTATAGATTGTGAAGTGCCTGCCAGGAACATGTGGACATCTGTTAAAACCTTAGTTCTAATTAACAAGAGGACTTTGATTGATTAGGGAGCAGTGTATCTTTCAAAATGGTTTGCTTCAATAGAAGAACAGTGGCAGCATATTCTGAAAATGTTTAGTTGCAATCTCACCTGGTAAAGTATTTAGCTATTAATATGGTAGCTAAAATTTTGCCTCTGATATTTTAAGGTAGAAAGTAATTAATTTGGAAGCAAACATCTCAATATCCTTAAGCTTTAGTTGTTCTTTCTCTGTTAAGTTCTGTAACTACTTACAAGTAAGTCAGAAAGACAATATGGTTTAGATTTACATGTCTCATATAAGAAATATGCATTTACAGTATGAATATTTTCAACAGTTTGGAAATTTTCATTTCTATTGTGAACTGATATTCCAGGATGTCACAAAAAATCAAAGTTACACCATTCTGACAGATCTCCTTAATATGACCTCAAAAAAGGCTGTATGTTTTCCCACAGCATTATTCTGAAAAGATCTGTGCTATTCCTTGTTGAAGGAAGCTAGTCATAGATAAAATTAAAAATATTGTATTAATATATCTTGATTTGAATGGAGTTCTATATAGTCAGCTCTGAGGTAATAAAGGTTGTTCCTTGTTCTTTGACGTTTTCTTATTATTCTGATAATTTATTCCGTAATATAACTGTAAGGAAAAATTAATAACTTTAAATCACACCAAACATTGTGCTTTTAAGAGGCATGAACAGGTATAATTGTGTAGCACTTATCTGAGCAGTCTGAAGAGTATATGTAAAGAATAATCCAGTTTCTCTTTGCACACTCCAAATATATATCTGTAAGTAAAAGCACACTATTTTGATACAGCTCCTCTTCAAAATAGGACAAGTCTTCTTTTGGTAGGTTGGGATTTTTTGTGTTTTTGTTTTTGTGTTTGTTTTTGGGTTTGTTTTGGTTTTGTTTGTTTGTTTGTTTGTTTTTGTGGTTTTGTGTGGGTTTGTGTGTGTGTGTTTTGCTGTTGTTTTATGTTCTGGGTTTTTTGTCAAAATGATTCTCATATGTCTTATACCTCAACTATTAATCATACCAGATGTTTGTGATGAGTAAGAACAAAATCAGCTTGAGCAAAATATGTTATTATTGGCTGTAACAATGAACTACATAGTCTGAGTGTTATCTGCAGTATAACTCTTGAAAGTAAATTCTAGCAATGAAAGTAGAAATATTATATAGTAGAAACTGAAAAAGTAATTTTCTATTCAAGACACAATAGTTTTAGACTTTTTGGAAATTCTTACACTAAAGGCACTCTCCAAAGGAATATATTTGTTTCTTCCAGTCTGATACTTGAAAGAATATTTCACATTTTTTTTTAGTGTTTGGCATGTGATGTTAAGCAAGGCTTACACAGATCACAGTAGACACAGTTACAGTTGCTCCCCACACATGAGCCATCCTGATGTGCGAGGTAATTCTGGTCAGGTTTTAGTGAGTTTGTCCAGTCTGATAATCTACACTGAATGGAAGAATGTATGTACTGGGTTGTAGCATCACACCTTACTCCAGCAGACATGTCTACTTGTCACTGTTACTTTGGGATAATATGACAGTCTATACTGGATTGCAAATGTTTAAAGTGAATCATGCTGAAAAAAGAAGGGCCAATAGCATGAACTTCAGAAATAGTAGCAAAGTTTACAGATGGGAAAGAGGCAGCAGATAAAATACCCACTCTTGATGGAAAGCCTTATCCTCTGAATCTTCTTGTTCTGAGGTTTCCTCATTTTAGCCTCAGATATAAAAACAGACTAGCTAATATAAAACTATAGCATACAGTAATTCTAAAGCGTAGTATGGGAAAAAATTGGGACAATGTCATGAGATTATAAATGTTTTTATATGAACATCTTAACAAAATAGACATGATGAAGAGGTGAAAAAGATATAAAGGGGGGTTAAATCCTCTCTGCTAAATTGCATACTTCCAGTGGTCTCAGGATAGACACTGGCTTATTTCAACACAATATGTAAAACAGGTGGAATAATGGAAACGTAAACACCTGTATCTCTGCAGAAGTGACGTATGAAGGTGGTTGTGAAAATAAGCTGGTCTGATCCAATCAGCAATGTCTCATAATATACTAGAATCCATTATAAGTTAACTAGCACCAGAGTAACAGGAATGCATGAGATGGAGCCTTCCTCTCCTGAGATTAGTGGGTTAAATGAGTCACAAGCAAAGCTGAGCTAGATCAGGTGGGAGGCAGCACAGTGAAGTGCCAAACGCTTTTGAAACAGCCTGCTCCTGGGCTGCATGGCTCCTGAGTCACAGCAGGTGTTGAGGCACTTGTAGCAAAAAGACAGTGCAAATACTGCTGTTGCTCAGAGATAAGTTTGAGATAAATCTCATCCACTGCAGGTACCAGACAGCCATCCTCCCGCTCCATTAACACATTCCAAGTAATCTCTGTCCTGACTGGTTGCCTGGTAAATATTTTTTATGCAGTGAACCATTCCAGCTCTTACATTCCTGCTCCTTGGTGATAGCAGTCACAGTTCTGACGAGTTGTACTCTACCTGTCCTTGGCATGCACTGTTAATGAGGGTGCCTTAATGACATCTTGCTTTGATACAGTCATGCTGTGCAGTAGTAGCTAGCAATGAATCTGCTTTGAGAGTACATTTATATTGATAATCCAGTTGCCTTGAATTATGTTTTTCAGCTCTGTGTTCTCTTTGCTCTCACCTGTTTTGTAGCTTTGTTTTCATGGCCTTATTTCCTGAGTGGGCTGGGTTTATTTGATCACTCTGTGTAACAATCCCTTCCCTAATCATTAAGGAGCCACAGCTAAAGCTAACAGAAGAGTACCTCGCTCATAATGGCAGGAAAAGATGGAGAGAATGCAAGATGGGCTGAGGCCAGTTGCATGAAGTCCAACAAGGCAAAGTGTTGGATCTTCCATTTTGGTCACAACACCCTGAAGTGCCATAGGCTGGGGACAAAGTAGCTGAAAACTGCCTCATGGGGAGGAGTGGAGGTGCTGGTTCACAGCAGCTGAACACGAGCCAGGGTGCCCAGGTGGCCAAGAAGCAAATGGCATCCTGGCCTGTATCAGCAATAGTGTGACCAGCAGGTCTGGGACAGGACAGTACTCAGCACTGATGAAGCTGCATCTGGAATCCTGTCTCCAGTTCTGCACCCCTCACTACAGGGAGCAAGTCCAGAGAAGAGCAATAGAGCTAGTGAAGGGTCTGGAGCACAAGTCTGATGAGGAATGACTGAGGTAGGGGGGGTTGCCTGGAGAAAAGGAGGCTTAGGGAGAATCTTATTGCTCTCTACAGCTGCCTGAAAGGAGGTGTTAGCTAGGTGGTGATCTGTCTCTTCTTCCAAGTAGCAAGTGATAGGACAAGAGGAAATGGCCTCAAGTTGCATCAGGGGAGCTTTAGATTGGATATCAGGAAAAATTTCTTCATCAAGAGGGTGCTCAAGCATTGGAAGAGGCTTCCCAGGGAACTGGTGGAGTCACCATACACAGAGATATTTAAAAGATGTGTCTATGTGGCACTTAGGGAAATGGCTAGGAGTAGCAGTGATAGGTTTGTTGCTGGACTCAGTTGTCGTCAGGGTCTTTTCCAACATAATCTATTCTAGGACTCCCTGTTAGAAGGCAAAGGCATCTCAGTTATAATAATTTCTATATGGAAACACCAAATTTGATAACCAGCATGTGTGTACTGGCAAATACAGTGTTGACCTTTAGACTGAGGGACAAATTTTATAGCTAGGTAATTGTTTAGGCTTCAGATTTAAAAACAAACAACATTTGGATATAATTTCAGATCTTGTAATAAGATGATCTTTCTTCAGGTAGCTAATACTCAAAGCAAATAAAAACATTCAACAGATTAGTAAATAAATTGCAGAAAATATTTGAGTTTTGTAGGGTAATGCATGGAATGATAAAATTATATCTGGTTTTGAATCTGTCAGTCTTCATTTCTCAGTGTTTGACACAACTATTTCAGATAAACAAATACCGAATTTTAATAAGGATAGAATTGTGATCTGAGTCAATTTTTAAATAAATAGGATGATTACTACTTCTTCCATGAAATTTTATTTTTAGTTTAAAGTCAGAGATATATTATTTTATGTGTCATGGGCATGTACATTTTGAATACATAGCCACATGTTGTTCTGATTACTGCTTTGATTGTATGAATTAAACCTAATAGGTATTTTAAGCTTTTCATATAGGTTATGCTTTGTTTTTTACAAAATTCCTTTTACTGTTCCCTGTAATAATTTTTGAAACTCAAGCATTTAACTTCATGATTTACTCTCTGATGACAGGGTGCATGAAAACTCATGTTGTTTCCTACTTTTCACTGTCATCAGTGTGAGACCTGACATGGAAATTTTCAGTCAGCATTTTCAGCAATCAAGATGACTTTCCCCTTTTCTGTGCCTGACAAAGAAGAGTTTTATCTCAGATAATCTCCAAAATTCCTTTATTCTTTCCTTGACCCCTATCCTACTTCAGCAGTTCATGGAAAAGGGAGAGGGAGGAATCAATATCCGTTGAATGTGACTGACATGAATGCTGCACCATCAGAATTTGAGTTCAATTCTGTCAATTCAGCCTGCCTTGAGTGAGAGAAGTTACACTGGAAAGTAACAGTGCAGCAAAGCAATGGGATTAACAGCACAGAATAGCTGAGTCAGGCTGTGAGGATGGGGGTGGTGGTGATTGTTGTTTTTGTTGGGGTGTTTTTTTGTTTGGTGGGGTTTGTTGGGCTTTTTTTGTGGTTTTGTTTGTTTGTTTGTTTGTTTTTCCCTTGAATAGTCTTTTTGCTAGAAAAAAGCAGTTTTTCAGCATTACAAACAAGGCACTAATTTGAACAGAATGTATTTGCTGGCAGATCTCTCTTCTTTGCTTGACCCCTAATATTGCTGGGGAAGGGGAGGATGATGGTGCCAGCCATCTGGTCTACCCACTTGTCCTTCTTTTAGAACAGGGAATTTTCTCCTGAGTCTGAAAGGATCAGAACACTTTTCATGTGTCTTTATGTACCTGCCATTGAGCCATGCAGATTCCTCAGTCGTGTGATGACAGCAGTGATGACTTCCTTGGGAACAAGGAAATACTGACCTCAGCATCTTTTCTTCTGGATGGTTGTCTAAAGAGGCATTCTTCATACTTTGTAGCTCAGAGTCTTGAGGCACAACAGGGAGAATCAGTTTACCCACTACTTATATTGGCTCTTCACTGCTTTACTAAGGGGAGTACCACTAGTATTTTGACTTTGACCCTTGCCTCCAGGTAGGACAGTTAACTAGAATTTAGAACATTGCTTCACTGTGATTTACGTGTGTGAAGGATGACAATGAGGTGTTATACCTTAAAGAAATGTTTTGCATTATTTATTATGAGCTAGCATGGGGTCACAAAATAGAAAAAAAAATCCACACTTTCTTTCTTTTTTTTTTCCCTCTTATTTTTCATCTGAGCTAAAAGGAAAGTTACAGGGATTTGTCTTGTTCATAGTAAAGTGAAGGTTAATTAGGAAATACTTTTTAGAGCCCTATTAAAATCCTCAGATTAAAGGCTCCAAATACTGCAAGTATAAAACATTCTTATTTATTATTCATTTATTTTCATCTGCTTCGGGACATATGGAAAACTCATTTCTAACTTAGAAAAAACAATCAATTATAATTTGGTACCAAAGTTTTTCATCTGACTCTTTGGGGGGGGTGGAGCAGGGAGGGTAGGTCATCTTTGCTGTGAAAAACCATCCACAAAAATTACAGGGTATATTAATGAGAAGAATTTTAATGATGTTCAGGGCCTCTACAGAAATAAAGTATAAACATTAAAATCAATGCACTCTTATATAGTCTAAACTGAAAAAATTGCAGCCTCATATTTTCTTCCTATTTTAAGGTTATTCTCTTTATCTGGCCCCTGTTGTCTTTTCTCTGGTTGAGCTGATCAAAGTGAGATACTGAAGAAGGGTGCAATGCATGGTGCTTGCTTAATCTGCAGCTCTGAAGAGCTGTAAGAGTATTTCTAATGGTTGTCGGGTTTGAGACATGCAGTGGCCTATTCCAGTGAGGACCTGGACACTTTTCTTAGGCAGTGCCTCTGCAGAAACCCAGACTTAAACTCTTTGTCTTGGGTAACAGGTCTCTATTGAGAAATAGTCAGGGAAAAGTTCTGAACCATGTAATTTTGTGTTAGCAAGGTTATGAAATGCCGTTTGTAGCACTAATATTTATTTTATTAAAGTTTTACAGATCTTTAAACATCATTATAGATCATCACTGTTTATTAGACATCTGTGTGTGTTTCCAGAGTGTTCATTGCTATGGTTTCTGAGTACTGGAGGTCCTGAAGTTATCAATTTGACTGTGAAGCTAAATTAGGCAGTAATGCCCTTGACTCTGTTTTCTCCAGATCAGGCAATAATCTCCATGATTATGGGCTCTGTTGTGTATTAATTGACCATGACTTGTTATGCATCCTACACTGAAGATTCATAACCTATTTGAAGGTCACTTATATACTAGTCAAATGTCTTAAAGGGTGAATATTGATGAATTCCAGTTTTAAAGGCAGCTTTCCCTTTAATTATATAACTGGTCTGACATGCTTTTAACACATCCAAAGCTTGTCTTTCTTAGATCTTCTTAAGACAGATATTTTTAGCAAAACTTTAGCTTTTTATAATTAATGGAGACAGTAAATTATTAACTTTAGAACTACAGCTAAATGCTTTTGCAAATGTTGTTTGCAGGGAATGTACAATTTGAATTGTGCTCTGGTTATCTCTGAAGCTGTGGAATTTTAGTTGTGCTGCCTTCATGAAGAAGAAGAAATTGTACAGTATGAGGAAAACAAAAATACGTAAGAGGATTTTAATTAGTTGGCACTGGAAATTTAAGCAAGTTGTTTTCATTATAGTCTCTTTTTCAATAACCATGTTTAATAACGTGGTTTAATCCATGTTAAGGACCTAAAGGTTGTAGATCTCCCTATGCTAAAGCCACTGACTGAATTGGAGTAATCTTTAACAAAAGGCTGGACAGCTGGAACCAGGTTCATGTATAGTGCTAGTGAGTCTCAAAAAGAGAATTTGAAGCCATTGCAGACATTTTCAAAATGGCTCCTAAGCTAGTGATTTTATAACCGCAAATGTCTTAATTTTCATTTTTCAGTGAAAGTTGTTAGAGAAATTTTACTTTTCTATCATTATAGGGGTTTTTTTTTAGCAGATATGATGAATAAAAAACTTATTCTAGATATGTGCATCTATTTCTGTTTCATTAAAGTGACCTGCATTTCCTTTGTTTTCTGTATATCTCAGTGGTCTTTATTGAGATGATCTAATTACCTAATCATTATTAACTCAAAGTTTCAAATTAGAAAAATCAGAAGAAAATATTAGTTTGATGGTGACTGAAGAGGAAACCAGCAAGGATGCTGGCAAAGGAACTTAGTAGTCTTGTCCTCAGCCTACTATTTTCATACCATTGTGTCTTGGCAAAGACTTGAAGCTTGTGTTGCATTCTGTTACTAGTTCTCAGCAGACTCAGATATTTCATAGCTGTTTCAGTACTGATACTGATTGACATAAGAACAGTCAGTGGAATAAAAGTTAATATTAAAAAAAAATCTTATAAATAATAATATATATTTTGTGGAAAAGACAGGAGCCAATAAGCTTAATTAAAATAACTATGACCAGAACATAAAGTAGTATGCCAGAATTATTCTTTTTCTTCCTTATTTACAGAAAGGTACTTTTGATTCAAGTTATTCAGAGCTTTTTTCTTTTGTTACAGCTGAACTACAGTAAATACTGCATTATGCCTTATACTTTGTGAGCAGCATGGCACTTCTTTCTTAGTAGAAAAGAATGCATATGAAGCTGCTTCTATGGTTTTGACAGATGAATAATATCTTACATCCTGAAAGCTTCATATTTCATCATTTCAGAACTTATTTGACATTTGCTGTTTAAAAACTATGTCTCATGCATTTTAAGTCTTTTTGTAGCAATAACACAGGGTCCCAGCTGAACACCTGTGTTTACTAACACGGTATTCAGCTACTTCAGGTCTTGCTGGTTTCTAAAATACAAGAGAAAGTGAGCACTGCTAGAAGACTATGGGTCTATATGGAGAAATACTGTGCAATTCCCAAGGAGTGCAGGCCTGATGCTATTACTGTGTTTACTTCTGTAGGCACACTTTGTGCTGCCAGCTGAGTAATTTTAGTCAGATGCTAAATAAGACTGAAGTTGAGAATAATGCTCTAAGAGAGAAAGTGAACAAAGTAGTATTCCCTAATATTTTTCTAGTATTTTCTTAAAAGAAAAAAAATGCAACATGATATAAATTCACAGGTTTTCCTTGAATTCAGTTGAGGAAGATTTTGCAAGATGGATAAAAATGTTCTTCGTGATTGAAAAGAACACAAAATAAAGAAATTCCTTTGAAAAACTGTTTACCTTAAATGATTCAGTAGTCGGCTCATTTTGAGGTATATTGCAAATGGGAGGCAAACTGTGTATTTTTAGAGAAGGAGGTAGGAGGTAAGCCTTGTTATTATATCTGGTATGTTCCTCATCTCCCAGTTCTAAAATTAAATCCCTGGATGAGATTTAAACTGGATGCCTCAGGCTAACTATAAAGACCAGAATTTCTTAGTCCTTCTGGATTGAATTAATTCCATCCAATACTGGTATAATAGAGATGTCTGCATATTGCACTGATCATATCTTTCTTCTTTTATAATGAATGCTGAGAAATAGGTGGGTTTACATCTGCCTTCTTTCAGGTATGTGAATCAATTGTGCCTTTAAGGTGGCTGCTTTTCTCTCTTCGCTGTGAGACAGCTATCTTATGTGTAATTTAATGCAGTCATCTGCATTTGATTATATGAATTCCCCTCTATAGTGTTTATTGCATTATAAAAAAGGATCCCTTCACAAAGTAAATTCAAAATTCAGTACATTAGCTCAGAAAAGCTGCTCAGTCCAAGGTCATTGCTGCATGATTTAACTTCTCGTTCTATACACTGCCCATCTCACCTAATGAATTATGTTTAGCTGTCCATTAGTCTTGCAGAATACATTTCTCCTCTCCTTTTTTTTCCCTTTTACATTAAACATCACATTCACAGATAATAAAAATGTCCACAAAAATATATAGCCGTAGAAAAATGTTGTATTCATAATGGGGCCAGATATTTTGAGCCTAAATTATCACAGCAGGGTTTTAAAAATGGGTGTGATTTCTCTTCATCAAAAGTCAGATAAATACAGCCTTAGCACAGTTCTGTGCAATAGGTGAGCTCTATTAGAAGGTCAATACTTTCAGACAGTTACTCTTTCCTTGAACAAAAGTAAGCTTGCTGTTTCATATTACGACTTTAGGAATACACTGTGATATTTCAGAGACCAGTGAAATAGCTTAGCAAGTACCCCTGTTTCTACAGTGGCTGATGCAAGTGCTTAGACTATATGTATGACCTTGGACAGTGGGCTTCTGTGATATTGTCCCTCCTTTTTTCTTGTAATGTACCGTGCTAAGATGAAGTATGCAAATCTCACAGCAGTGTTTTTTCATCAGAGGATAATATACATAAACCAGGCACTACAGGGGCAGAAAGTTATATATTTCTGTTCCCAAAATTCCCAGCTGAATGTCCAGCTAACAGAGATGCAGAATTATATTTCCTCCTTGTTGGAGTCTAGGGCATTCCTTTGGTTGCCCTGGAGGGTCAGGGACCTGGGCAGGGGCGGGGCTGGGACCCCAACCCAGAGCCCAGAGCTCAGAGAGACACTGGATTTGATTTCAGTCCATGGGAGAGGCTTCTTGCACTGCAGGAAGCATTGCAGGCCACAAGAGTGTAAAAAATAGTAGTTTAGAATATCACAGAGTGAAAAAACAGTGAGTTTGGGATTCTTGGCATTGAAGTGAATGGGGCAAGATGGAGAATTTAGGGCGTTGTCTCTTTCTTCTTCCTTCTTGTTCCCTCACTCCATTTCTGCAGTGACGTTGGCACAAAGTAGTTAGTGAGGATTGGGTCAGAGTAAAGATGACCTTTTTAGTAATAGTGATAGACATTGGTAATAAATAGTAAATAAAGAATACGTAGCAATTAGTATAAAAGATAAGGACAGCCCAGAGACAGGAGGAGTCACCAGATGTCCGAGCCGCGGCAAACATCTTTTGGACACTGAGAAAATTGTAAGATAAGAACTAATAAACGAAGCATGTAACCTTGAAGACTCCGTCTTTTCCTGCGTTTGGCACAGAGCTTTGCAGAGGGTCAGAACTCTAAAACCACCTGAATGCCGGGGAATTTAAGCTCCTGAAATGGAGCCCCCGACACTCCTTTGTTTTAGATATGTATCTCATGACTTTTTTCATTCTTTACTCTCCAGCCTTTGCTCTAACCTGAAAACTGGATCACATTTGTGAGAAAGGAGAGGTGTGATAGCAAAATATCTTCTGCTGAAGAAGACTTTGGAAGAGACCTGTTTTCCTGCCTCTTGGATAAAGGCAACTCTAGGCTGGTAGAGGAATGATAAAAATAGTTCCCTTACTTCTTACCCTTCCTTCTTCAAGCACATGCTCTCCAAGGCAGTTGCCATTGATGCTGAGATCACATTGCTGAGTTAAAGGATTTTACTGTCTTAGGTAGATTCTGATCATGTCTTGCTGGGCAGGTGTACTTCTGCTTCTGAGCCTTTGAAGGGAACATGGGTTATGAGACACTGTTTCAGAAACTCAGAATGGCAGCAGTTTTAAGCATGTTCACAAAAAAGGCTCTTAACAGAAATATCTAATATCTTTCCATAATTTTATATAAGTTTACAGCACTGCTAATATAATGGTTACCAATGTAAACAGTAGGATTTTTCAATTTTTGTCTACCAGTTTTATTTCCTCGTGTATGCTGATTCCATTTTTCTAACAGAAAATCTGGCAAAGTAACATCACTCTTATTTTCTCATGTATAGCAGGAAAATTCTTTACACATACAAATCTAGGCTCAAAGCAAAATAAACTTCTTTTTTACTATAGGGTGTTTATTGCTAAAAGCCAAACCAAACTTTTTCTCAATTAGTTAATACTAATGCACCTTTATTTTATTTTTGATAGAAAAATATATGTATACCTCAGTGATTTCAATCACATTTAGATGATGGATATCACTATTCAGCACTGGGCCTGTGGTTGGACCACATGATTCCAGAGCCATCTAAATGATGATAGCCTATAACTACTACAGAATACTTTGTCAAAACTAAATCATTTTTCTTTTCTGCATTTTTGTGTCTTTCTGTTTTTATTGAACACATGCTTCCCATCCCTTTCCCATAAAGTAGCTCTTTAAACTTGGTAGATGATTGCTTTTATTTCCAAGGCAAATTGCTGACAGCTGTTGTAGAATGATTCATGGTGTCTACATTTAAACAGTGATGCCTAATCATTATAAAATGATCCATCTGGGTTTTGATTCTACAGAGGGGACTTTCTGTGCTATGAAAAGACACCAGACATGTGACATGGATATTTTAGTACGAGAACATAGCAAGTGCTCTGGCTCATAACTTCCTAGATTCTTGATCTTCCCCTAAGCCTTAAACATCAGCATGCAAAGCTTACTTTTGGAAACTGTAAGTTGCTGATACAACTGTCCTGTTCTTTATTTAGGGTTAGATTGTGCCTATTGGCATAGCCTTCAGCAAGAGGTAGTTTGTGAACTGCATCATTGTAATACCAGCCTGGGGAAGCATGGTGACTCAGATTTTCCTCTGAATCACATTTTCTCTTCTGCTTCTTCCTTGCTCTGGGGGAATAGCAATTTACTTCTGGAAATTAGTATCTCTCTGCAGTGGCACAGCTGTTCTAGCCAATAAGGCTGGAAAAAAGCTTCAATCTTGCCCCCATTCCTGCTTAGGTTCCTTCTGCTCATCTGTTTCAAAGAAGATACAACTAGGTAGATAGTCTGGTTTAATCCTACACACTCAGGCCTAAAATTTAGTTTGCGTAGGGCTCTAATTGCAGGGTTCTTCCATTCTCTCCTGCGTGGGTACGTACTTACAGACTAAGCCTTACAGAGAAGACTCCACATGTGATATGCAGCGTAGAGAAAATAAATAACATTTTATTTTGGCTCAGTCATTCAAGTAAAAGAGGACTGATAATTTGGAAACTTTTTACCATTGTATGAATTTAACTTTTCTTTATCAAATAGTTTACAGTTTTGTATACCAAACAAATTTAGTCCTAATGCAATCTGAAAGAGGATCTGTCATCCTGTAGATCTGTATCCTCTTGAATCTTGCTGCTTTGAGTGGAAGTTTCTGGACATTTGGTGACATCAACCCATGGAGCCTTGTTCTGCCATTGCTGCATGTGACCATATTAGTATATTGTATGTGAAACTGAAGGGGCATCTTGCAACTTCTAAAATTGTAAGAAGGATGGCAGGATAACTGAATACCTTTTACCAGCACTAATTATGCTATAAAGGAATTTTAAAAATTCTTTTTGTATTTTAACATATCTATGCTGAATAAAACACACGCATGCCACTCTATAAAACTGTCAATATAAGTATACAGTTACAGATAACATTTCATATATGATTTCTAAACTGCAGAAGCAAAATGTGATGAACATTAAACCAAATACCATTTTTCCTTCACTGAAGAACTTTGGGACATTGATCAGGTGCAGCATCCTTAACCAGGGGATACACGGATGGAGCAATGCTCTCCCACCTTTTCCTTCGTGCTCATTTGCATAGGGGCTGTGATCTTACATTCTTTCTTGTTTTCTCCTTAGAATTCTTATTATATGTATCCAGATTTATGTGTTTGGTGTGTGGTTTTTTATTTTTCTTTTATTGTGCTCTAAAAGCAATTCTGCTGAGCTCTCCAAACTGCATTCCTTTAGTGGCCAGGAACAGACCATTTGCCGCATGTGCTTCATTCCCTGAGGCCTCACTGTTATACTGAGTCTGTTCTTTCAATGTACCTATTATTGCTCTGCGCTTTTCCTCCCAAGGACCCCTTCTAGAGTGTAGACTTTATTCTGACCATACTGAGCAGTTACTCTAATAAAACTCTGTACAGCTGCTGTTTACCACAGCTGGTGTCATCATTGCCATGATCCAACTTGTACTCCTGTTATAATGGGGGAGTCCATCACCTTTGCAAAT
Source organism: Hirundo rustica (assembly GCF_015227805.2). Lineage (NCBI taxonomy): Eukaryota > Metazoa > Chordata > Aves > Passeriformes > Hirundinidae > Hirundo > Hirundo rustica. The sequence continues at coordinate 96,269,114 of NC_053452.1, read as the reverse complement.
GCCTTGGTCTAGACCTTAGTATTTTGTTGTATGGTCAACAGTGATCATTAATATTTTTACATTTTGTTCTGATGAGGAAACATGATGCTTGTTTTACTATAGAAAGAAGAGAAAGCATACAAACATTTAAAATAAGCATTTTTTTAAGAACTCCAGGCGCCATGGAGGGATGAAAAGCCCGTACAATACACATGCCCTGATTATTGTCTCCAGTAACTATAAATGTTGATAACCATTCAAAGGGTAAACAGAATGCTACAATAAATTGTAATGTACTTCCTAGTTTGTTTGCCAAATAAAACTGATTCAAACCTTGTTTCAGCTGTGCTACATTTTTCTACCAAGGCATCTTTTTTCAGTTTGAGATTATTACCCTATTGGGGTATCAGAAAGAACAGATAATGTATTGCATTAAGGGAATTGCTATGAAATCTGTGTGCTGATTGCAGGCATTTTTTACAGAATATACCATGGTGCAGTTACCCATAAAAGGTTTACATGAAACACCAAGCCAAATAATTTGAGTGCACTGGTAGTAAGACAACTCTTTCAATCTTGCAACCTGGCTAAACCACTTAAAATGTGCTGGGTTTGGTTGTTGGTCTTTTTTTTTTTCTTCCTCTAGTTTATAGTTTTCTGAAAGGGGACAGCTTTTGAAAGTATAATAATCTCTGGAGGGCTTTACCAGCTCAGGAAGTTAAATGGTTGACATCCTGTCACAAGGCATCTCCTACTAACATAACCCAGAAAGAAATATGCCCTTTTTCTGAAATGCCATTGGCCTTGCTGATTGCTATGTGATCACTGTTAACACTTAGTTTCCTATCAGCCAGCTCTTCCCTGACTGTATAGTCACTTTTTGTATTAGTGCACATGATCTCTCCTTTGTAATATCAGTACTTTGCCTGGTCTCTGTTGAATTTTGTCCTCTCAATTTTAAACACACCGAACTTTGTCAAAATCATTTTGAGTTCCATAAAAGCAAAATGCTTTTTACCCCTACAGCGATAAGAATGCAGTTCCATTCCAGTTGTGTAAATTATTGTTGAAAATACATTGTAGTTCTAGATTTGGGCCAGCACTGAAGATGCTCTCCAAATTTGGTGACTACAGACTGGATGACTGACAATTGATAATGGCAGGAATGGTTGTGATTTTTTTCCCCAAAGTTGTGGTTCTCTGTAGTAGTAGTTACGTTCAAATTATCACTAGCAGGATTGTTTATTAAATTTGCAGCAGTAACACTAATTTTATTAGTCATTCTTATATTTGTTGGTGGCAGGCAATTACATTGGCTTTACTATGCTTGGCAAACTCTTATTTTCTGCTTATAGATTGTCTTATATTCTTTTTATAGCTTTCTTTTTTAATATATATTTTGCAATATTTTGACTTTCAAAGCTAGATTAATATGTTTATATTTCCTCTGCCTTTCCTTATCCCAGTAGATAGAGGAGATGTGTTTTTTACACTGCTACTTCCTTCTTGTTTGCTTGCAGGTGATCTCTCTGATGAGATTGTCTTGGATAGTTAGAAAAGCTCTCTAAAATAATTTCTTCCCTGAAGCTTTATATTGTTACTTTTTCAACATATTCTTCAGCTTCTTTTATTTTCCTGTTTAAAATGCATTTTTTTAGGTTGATCTGGTTGACATGTTCTTCCATGTATGAAACCTGAAGTAGTGTGGAACACTTTAGCCATCTCTATTTATCATCCATATTTATGTCTCCTGTCCAATTAAACAGTGGTCTCTTCCTTTCTTTTGTCTTCCCACAGCTGCTTAATGTATGTGTAGACTTTTTCCCCATTACTTTTAGTGTCTCTAGATAATTGAAAGATGTTTTGCACCCAGTCTTTGATTTTTATCTATATGGGGCATGTGAGTTCTCCATTTGGCTTATTATTATCTGCTTTTGTTTCCACTTTTATAATTATTCTTTTTCCATTTTCAGATCATTACCAAAAATTACTGATGCAATTAGAATGGTCTTTTCATATTTTTCCCACCTACACTTCAAAAGGAGTTTGCTTTTGTATATTCAATGTAGTTTCCCTCAGCAGGCAGTAGATCTTATGTGCTCATTTGGATAATATGATTGAGAAGTCTTATTGTGGAGTTTTTTATCCCTCCTTTAGTCTGCTTTTTAAGTCAGAACAAGAACTTCAAATATTTTTTTATATAGTTAACCTCTTCATTTCACAATGACCCCATATTACTTTGTTCTGCCACTTAATTTATTTTAGGTTAAAACAAACCTACAGTAGTTCCTCCCCAGTACCTTTTTTCACCTCTTGGAACTTATTGAAATTTTGCATTAAAGATTTGAATAGTGATGTGTCCTAAAAAAAACCAAACCAAAACAAAACCCCAGCCCCCTTCCTACTCCATGGCAATGACTCTGTTTTCTTTTGCTAGATCCACCCTGAGATACCCAGTAAGTCCGTAGGTCTTTCTGAATTTCAGAGTAAGTCTTCTAGATAATATGCAATTCCACACATTCTTTTATATTCTTGTTAAAAAGCACTTTCACTGTGTCTTTGTATATCTGTGATGTGTATAGATGCTTTTATGTTGTCCTTACCAGTACTCTAATATCTGATTTTTTTCCAAATTATTCAGATAAAAGTCTGTTATTCTCACTATTTCTCACATAGCCTTGCTACAATGTCTAATTTCTGTATTTAATAAGTAAACCTGTGTTTTGTAAGTAGCTGTGAGCTTCTTCCAGCCTCTAACTTTACTGTGGTAGAAAAGCCTAATTCATCTACATATCCCAAGTAAAATCTCTTTCTGCTTCCCATCAGGTACTATCACTTATCTCTTATATAATTTCATGGAGATTTCTGAAATTCCATTTCCCTTGGGACTGAGATGGATTTTGTGTGGCTTTTGGATTTTAGCAGGGGAATGTGCCATAGGTTTTGAGCTTAATATGCATGTACAGCCAGTTTGTCTGTCTGTAAATCTTCCCCTGAAAAGATTAAGGTATGTGTGTGTACATCCTGGGCTATTGCACATCAGACAAGATAATGACATGAGGAGCTGCAGAGTGCTTGTAGCCAAATGGGAGCAGCGCACATGACCTACCCTGTCCTTTGGTGACATTCATAAGATAATGGCCACATAAGAGACAGCAGGACATCATGAATAAAGGAAGGGAATCTACAGTTGCGCAGAATGGAGGACCAAGGCAGAAAGTACCAGGACAACTGCATCAGAGCCACCAAGTAAGGGTATAAGGTCAGCAAAACCAGAGCCAGTGAGGTAAGGGTAAATTAGAGTGGGAAGCTTATTTAGGAGGGGTTGAGGATAGTAAGCAGGAATAGCTTGGGAGGAGGAGGAGAATTAAGTATAAGATGAAGCAAGTCAGCTGCATGGAGCTTTCTGGGAATACCTGATGAGCAGCTTGTTCATGATCAGTCTGGCTGGGCAGCATATCCATTGCAGCTGTGTCTGTGACAGTGTCTGACTGGTTTCAGTGCTTGGTGGAACTGGGGTGCTCTGCATAACACCAGTGATGGATCTCCCAGAAGAATGACCTGGACTTCTTAACAAAATTCTTGTAGACAGATCTCAAAAATCTGAAGATTTGTGTAACTACAGGGAGGGAGACACAAATTCAAACTGACAGAGAAACTTCAGTCTTGACTTCAAAGTCAGCTGTGTGAACAGTGGGTGTGGGCACATGAGCCAGTCAGTGCATAGCCCTGACACACAGCCAGGCAGAACCTACTAAGAAGCCTGTGAGGAAGACTGGGATGAGTTTAAGGAAATGTAGGTAAGAGAGGAATGGAAGAAAACTGGAATTACTACATGAGGGACTGCATGCACCCGGAGACTTTAGAATACAGTTAAAGGTATGTCAGGAGTCAGAACATAATTGAAAATGAACAACAAAAAAAACCCCAACCAACCCACCAACCAATCAAAAACACAAAAGAAAAATCCATTCGTAGCTCCTGCTTGTGAAACAATGTATTTCAAATCCCCACGGATTACCTCTGACACGTTTTTGGGAGAGACAAATTATTTATTTAGCTTCCTTTTTCCGCAGTGAATCATCCTAATCTTTCAGGAAAGTAGTCATCACAAACTTTAGACTTTCTCTTTGATAAATATACCATTTTTCCCCTTGCTTTTCTTTCAAACTTTATCTGCAAATTATTTCTATTGTTCTGACTCTGCACTGATAAAATAACACTCTTATTCTCACAGAACTAACATCATCTGCAAATTATCTCCTTTGTTCTGATGTCTTTTCCATATAATGTTCACTGACTTCACTTATGACAGGCAATCTTTGTGTCATTCATTTGGGCCAAGAATGTAGTATGGGTATATCATAGCTCTAAAGCTGTTATTGTGCATATCCCAGAAGAAACTTTCTACTATCCTCTAGTGTGCTGTGTTCACAAAAATAAAAACAATTGAGTAAATAAAATTTTCTTGTCTAATCAAACATGTACAACTTAACATTCAATTCATCTTATAAATGTAGGTAATTTGGTTACAATTCAGAGGTTTCTTGTCATGGAAATCTCAGTTTTTATCTTCATAATTACTTGCCATCATAAGATGAACTAATGGTGACCCCATCTACACCAGACAAATAAGGAGTTAGGAGCCAGAGGCTTTAATTTGCAAGGTTTTGACACTGCTGTGATTATGAATGATACCTTGGCCCAACTTGCTGGCCTTGGTGTCGCGGTCTGGGTGCTGCGAAGATGCTGTGACCTTCCTCGCCAGAAGAGTCTTTAGAAAGATGTTGTATGGCGCAAGCAACAGGCATTCAGCATGATCAGCTCTTGTGACTGCTGCCCTGGCGACAGGGCCACAATTGCCACTCTGGGCAGCGCAGGAGTAAAGAGGAATGACAGGGTTCCTCAGTCCTCAGGAGTCTTCTTTATTCAGTGAAGTCCAAGGGGGAAGAACCAAACAGGTCAGGGGAGCAGGGATTGCATAGGGTAGCCAGAGGGTTTTACAACTTGGCCAATAGGGAAAGGAATTGGGAAAGGGGCCAATCAGGGCAAGGATCCAAAAAGAACCTGTCAATGGGCGTAAAAACTAGGAACTGGGGAACTAACTATGAGAAGTAACAAACACAATGTTTCAAGGGCTCATGTCACCATGAGGTAAGACAAGTCTCTTAAGGAGACTTCTCAGGAGAGACCACTACAAGCTGAACCAGCCTGAAGGTTGCATACTCTCCATGGGAGAGTAATATCCTCTGTGGATGGCCTAGGGGCCGCCACACCTTGGTAGCCTTTTCATCTGCATCACTTTTGTGACCTCAGGTACTGCAAAATCTGTTTGTTTTCAGTTTATGTCTCTCAGTTCAGAAAGACTAGGATTAGAGGACTGAAAATATTCAGAGCCTTAATGTACCATCCAAGCAACTTGACACAGTAGGGGACATTGAATTGACTTCAAATAATTTTCTTTTAGAACTTTAAAAAATACACTCAACATCCCTTCTCATGCACTACAATAGTTGATTTTCTCTTAACCCCTTAAAGATTGCTTTATCTGTGTCTCTAAACAATGATCAGCATAGATAAATCACTGATAATATCCCAAGTAATATTCAAGAAATTCTTGTTTTCTTTGCAATTTGATGAAGCAAACTCTGCTCTTACAGGTATAAATTGCTGAAATTTATTAGTGAAGTAGAAAAATAAAAGATAGGACATCATAAAACATAACATACTTTATCTTAAACAGTTGCCTTTTTAGTACACAGTAACCATTTTTACTTTTTCTTTGCTATCTCAGAATGCAGTACAGTTAAGCACAACAGCTCCATATATCATTGCCTTTTCAGTGAACAAAAATGGATTTGGTATCTTTACATGTGTGGTTTCTCCTACCTCTATTAACATCTCATTTTTGCCTGTTAACTTCCTACGACATATGGTAAAATCAATGAAAAAATTAGATGTTATATTGCAAATAAAATATCTGAATGTTCATGTCAGCCCTATGGAAAGGTTAGTACAGATTTGCTTGAAACACTTGTCCCATAAACACTGTTACATTTCTTTGTAGATGATATGTGCAAAAAAAAATCCCTGCTTTAAAATTATTTGTAGCATATTGATTAAGCTTATATAGGATTTTTTTTTTTTTTAATATTCCTTTGACCTTATAACTGAAAATACTGAGATCTGATTTAAAAGTATGTAAACTGGAATTCTATACATCAGCAGAAAAAAAATCTCAATTTCAAGTGCGGTTTGTGAGACATATGCTGGGATCCTCTGAGGAATGTTCACTTCCCAGTAACATGAAGTACCATTTGCTATCTCAGTGGGAATTGCCAGATATTGAATGTCAGGCCTGCCACTGGTTCATTTGTACGTTTTGGACCTTAGGATTTTGTCATATGGAGGAGGAATGAAAATGAGGGAATGGCAGAAAAAGGCACTTGCAGGAAAGAAAAATATACTTCTCTGGAGACACTGGTGTATTTTTAATTGCAGCTGTTAAAAGCACTTGTCTGGCACGATAGGTTTGGCATGATGCCTTGTTCAAAGAAGGCTGGTTGTACTATATCCTCAGATCCCTCAGATCTGAGGGAGACTGGTGGCTGCTGTCATAGTCCTTTCAATCTTCATGCCCTCCAAGGTTCAGTGACTCAATTGCTTTGTGAAGCTCCTTGCCACCTCTAAAAATACATCAGCAACAAAAGAAGGCTGATGGGAATTTCCATACTTTACTTCATACAGGGGGAAAGAGTGACAAAGGATGAGAAAAAGGCTGAGGCACTTAATGCTTTCTTTACCTCAGTCTTAACAGTAAGACCAGATGGTCTCTGGGTACCAGCCCCCTGAGCTGGAAGACAGGGAAAGGGAGCAGAA